>NW_022589708.1:30774856-31011955 GCF_004348235.1 Phoca vitulina | reverse complement strand
TTCTTTCTTTCTTTCTTTCTTTCTTTCTTTCTTTCTTTCTTTCTTTTTCTCTTTCTTTCTTTCTCTTTCTTTCTTTCTTTCTTTCTCTTTCTTTCTCTCTCTCTCTCTCTCTCTTTCTTTCTTTCTTCTCTTTTATCAACACCATGACTTTCTAAATTGTAAGGAGAAATAATGTAGTATATATGTGGAAAAGACCAAGAATAGCAAGAAATTGCCAGTCTTGTTCCCTGATACATTGGAGATTCACATGACTGAATTTTTTACAAGAACATGGGACCACTGAAAACTCATTTCACTCTGATTCCAGACTACAGGTCTGTTGCAACCTTTAGGCATCTTTATAAAGAAGCTATTTAAAGGGTTCAGATGAAGTTGTAGAATTGATATCAGCTATAGGCTTTGGAAATTTTAAGTGGTGTTGACCGGAAGAAGGAACCTACATCTCTGTAAGTTAAAATTTTATGAGATCTTATAAAATAAGGGACAAGGTGAAATTATCTCAGAAATGTGCAAACAATAATGCCCTTCTTGGTACTGAACATGATTTATTGTTTGAATAGAGATGCCTCAATTTCTAACACAGTGGATGCCAGCAATGAAGAGAATTGATTAAATTCAAGCAGAAACATTGGAATATGCGGTTTGGGGAATAATGAGTTATCTGGCTTTGAAGATGGCAATTTCTAGGTTCTGAGGTTGAAGATTGCTGTAAAGCCTTTATGACAGATTTATTTTTACAGTTTTCCTTCTTGCTATATAGTGATATTTTATTGAAATAGCAGTATATATTAGAGTGCATTCGTATTTTTGTGTTGCCTACTGTGTATTACTATTAAAAGAAATATAAAATATTTGCTCTTAGTGCATGCTACCGCATGAATCAGAAATCTTACAAATTCATTATTTCCTATGTGCCTTGTACCATTTTTACCAGACTATTTGTTTATATGCACGTTCTGTGGTTATCTGCGTAGAAATTAAAATTGTGACTAAAATTCAGCACCCCTTTTTTTCCCGGACCATAAGTATGAATTTTTATTTATAAGAAAATGCTGTTTTGCTTTTACTATCTGCCAATATTTACTGAAATCTGTATATTTATTTTTATATAAGTTGATTCTCATTATTCATAGTGTTAGGTTCTATAAAATCAGCTCAAACCCTGAATGAATGAATAATCAACCATGGCTTCTAGAGGAAATATAGATTTAGGTGACTGCAAGCCTCTTTTCACATTTTTTACCAACTGATCAATACGTAACTTTGTTTTTGTTTTATGCTTGTTTCTGTGTAAGGATACTTTATTTAATATATATTGGGGGTTTCCCTAGCTTTATTGGAATATAATTGACAAATAACATTGTGTAAGTTTAAGGTGTACAATGTGATAATTTGATATTTATATATATTGTGAAATGATTACCACAATAAAATTAGTTAACACATCCATCTGCTCACGATAGTTGTCATTCGTGTGTGTGTGTTGTGTATATATGCATGTGTGTTGGAACATTTAAGATCTGCTCTCTTAGCAAATATCAAGTATCAATACAGTATTGTTAATTGTAGTCACCATGCTGTACATTACATCCCCAGAACTTTTTCATCTTATAACTAAAAGTTTGTACCCTTTGACTAACCTCCCTCTACTTGCCCTAACACCCAGTAGATTGGTAACCTCAGTTTACTCTCTGTTTCCATGAGTTTGACTTTTTTTGATTCCACATATAAGTGTGATCATATAGTATTTGTCTTCCTCTGTCTGACTTATTCCACTTAGCAAAATAGCCTCAAGTTCCATTCATATTGTTGAAAATGGCAGGATATCCTTTTTTTTCTGTGTCCATTCTTCTGTTGTTTAACATTTAGGTTGTCTCCATGTTTTGGCTGTTGTGAATAATGCTGAGTGAATATGAGGGTGAAGATATCTCTTTGACATAATGATTTTATTTCCTTCAGATATATACCCAGAGGTGAGATTCTGAATCACATAGTAGTTTTATTTTTAATTTTTTGAGGAAACTCCATACTGTTTTCCATATGGCTATACCCATTTACATTTCTACCAACAGTGCACAAAGGTTCCCGTTTCTCCACATTCTTTAATATATATTGTTGATTCACAAACATTGAACTTGTGGCCAACAACATTATAACTCATGCCTGAATGAAGCATACCTAACATAGATATTTTCCCCATGAGGCATATCACAGCCTTCTTGCATTTAGGAACACTAGATAATACTTCAGCACCACATTTGGAAACCATTTTAAGCAGCAAAGTCATCCAAAAACAGCACAAAAATGCTAAAACATGACACTAAGTAGACCAAGAAAAGAATGTTGGAGTATGAGAGCTGATACAAAAAGACAGATCTTCACCTTGTTCAACCTCAGCTGGGAACATGCATGTGAGGTGACTGAAATTTTTGCCACTCTATGCATGCCCATCCATGGATGTGTGTTCACAAATATGGAATCTGTGAATAAAGAATATCGACTTTAGGTCATTGTACTTACAAAAATAGTCGAATATTACTGCATATCCAGAATTCATCAACCAAAAAATCCACTCTTTGTCCTTTTTCATTGAGGTGAAATTCACATAACATAAAATTTATCAAGTTTAATTCAGGAGCATTTAGTACATTCCTTTAGTATTGTGCAGCCATTACCTCTGCCTCGTTCCAAAACATTTTCAATACAATAAAGTCCTGTACCCATTAAGAAGTAATACTCCATTCTTTTTCTCCCCAACCTTTTGCAACTACTAATCTGCTTTATGTTCTATAGATTACCCATTCTGATGTTTTATATAAATGGAATGATGCAGTATATGACCTTTGTGTCTGACTTCTTTCATTTGGCATAGAATTTTCAAGGTTCATCCATGTTGTAGTGTGTATCAGTGCTTTATTACTTTTTTATGGCTGAATAATATTCCACTGTAACATCCATTCTTAACTATCAATATGTTATGATGAAAAGTACTTTTCCCCCCCATAATTACTATATGTTTATCAATCTCTTGGACAGAGGGGATTCCATAAAAAAATTTGAGGTATTTTGAATTTAATTGATAGGACCTAAAGACAAGACATCAGATGGAAGACTCAAGGTAGGAAAATCCTTTTGAAGAATATATTTTCAAAGACCAGGGAAAAAAATTGTTCTTGTTTGCATATTCCCCTGGAAGCCTGTCAATTTTCTTTCCTATTAGGTATTTCTAGTTGCTTAATATTTGGTTATTTTCAGTTTTGTTCTTTGGCTATTCAGATGGTCCTTTCTAGGATTTCCATAGTGTGTCTTCTGGTCTCACAATCTTTATTTTTTTATTATTTTTTTCATTATGTTATGTTAGTCACCATATAGTACATCATTAGTTTTTGATGTAGTGATCCATGATTCATTGTTTTCATATAACACCCAGTGCTCCATGCAGCACGTGTCCTCCTTAATACCCATCACCGGGCTAGCCCATCCCCCCACCCCCTTCCCCTCTAAAACCCTCACTTTGTTTCTCGGAGTCCATAGTCTCTCATGGTTCATCTCCCCCTCTGACTTCCCCCCTTCATTTTTCCCTTCCTTCTCCTAATGTCCTCCATGCTATTCCTTATGTTCCACAAATAAGTGAAACCATATGATAATTGACTTTCTCTGCTTGACTTATTTCACTTAGCATAATCTCCTCCAGTCCCATCCATGTTGATGTAAAAGTTGGGTATTCATCCTTTCTGATGGCTGAGTAATATCCCATTGTATATATGGACCACATCTTCTTTATCCATTCATCTGTTGAGGGGCATCTCGGCTCTTTCCACAGTTTGGCTATTGCGGACATTGCTGCTATGAACATTGGGGTGCATATGGCCCTTCTTTTCACTACATCTGTGTCTTTGGGGTAAATACCCAGGAGTGCAATTGCTGGATCATAGGGTAGCTCTATTTTTAATTTTTTGAGGGACCGCCACACTGTTTTCCGAAGTGGCTGTACCAACTTGCATTCCCACCAACAGTGTAAGAGGGTTCCTCTTTCTCCACAACCTCTCCAACATTTGTTGTTTCTTGCCTTGTCAGTTTTTGCCATTCTAACTGGTGTAAGATGGTATCTCAATGTGGTTTTGATTTGAATTTTCCTGATGGCTAATGATAATGAACATTTTTTCATGTGTCTGTTAGCCATTTGTATGTCTTCTTTGGAGAAGTGTCTGTTCATGTCTTCTGCCCATTTTTTGACTTGATTATTTGTTTTTTGGGTGTTGAGTTTGAGAAGTTCTTTATAGATCTTGGATATCAGCCCTTTATCTGTAGTCTCACTATCTTTAGTAAGTTTAAGTGGTGTGAGTTTTGGTTTCTACCTTAAGCTCTATAGGCTGGAATTCTGAAAACAAAGATCACAAAGAAGAAAAAAGTATTTAGTTTAAAAAATTAAGGCTGTAGCATAAAAATGTCTGGTTAAGATTTCTTTTTTTTTTTTTTTTTAAGATTTTGTTTATTTGAGAGAGAGAGCACGAGCTGGGTGGAGGGGCAGACGGAGAGGGAGGAGCAGACTCCCCACTGAGCAAGGAGCCTGATGCAGGGGTTGATGTGGGGCTGGATCTCAGGACACTGAGGTCATGACCTGAGCTGAAGGCAGATGCTTAACCAACTAAGCCAACAGGCACCCCTGGTTAAGATTTCTTAAAGGTAACAAATACAACCTAAATCAAACAGGCCAAAGTTCTTAAAAATTCATAATAATAGAAAGTAGAGATTCATATGGAGAAATGCCTTGCTTTTCTTTCTTTTTTTTTTTAAAAAGATTTTATTCATTTATTTCATTGACAGAGAGAGAGAGATAGCGAGAGAGGGTACACAAGCAGGGTGACTGGGAGAGGGAGAAGCAGGCTTCCCGCTGAGCAGGGAGCCCAATGCAGGGCTCGATCCCAGGACGCTGGGATCATGACCTGAGCTGAAGGCAGTTGCTTAACTGACTGAACCACACAGATGCCCCTGCCTTGCTTTTCTCAAATCCATAAAATTAACTGCTGGAGAAATAATGAGTTGCAGGTTTTTCATGCTGATATAAAATAGATATCTCTTATTGAAAATTCATTAGGTTGTGGTAAATTTACAGTGATATTTTGAGAGTAGAAGCCAGTCTGGAATAATCACTCAAATCACTTGACATAAACATATAATCTGTGAAATCGAATTCCTCTACCAGACACAAAGGGAACAGGTTAATATTAATATCTCATATGTGGCTATGTTATAAGGAAATGGTGGTCCTCATCCCTGTATAACACAAAGGAAATATCAGTGAATCTACTAATAGGTGTTTGACTTTTTGACTTGTGCAAGCAGGGGTCTGTCTAGAGTGAAAGAGATTAGTAAGGAAGTAGGGAAAGGAGTCTAAAACTTTATACTTATTTTATCCTCTATATCGAAAGTAGAATAGAGGCTTTCCTCCCTCCTTTTGAATCACTAGCTCCACACACACATTTATTCTGATTATTCCCAAAGATAAACACTTAATAAAGTATGCCCCATTTCAAAATTTCCCACAAGTGGTTGGTTTCTGTTGACCCAACATTGATAAATGTTCTTAGGAGATTTTTCCAGTAATAATTCTGTGATATAAATCAAATATAAAACATTACCTATGCTTTCCTTATGTCCAGAGAAATTAAAAGTAAGGTTTTTGTTCTGCAAAAGCCCAAACCTGTGCACACAAACAGCCATTCCCAGCAGCTGACTTTAATTGCAATATGCTTCATGTCAGCAGCATTTGGAAAATGCATTTTATCAAAGACAACTTGTACAAAGACATCTTGAAAGTGACAAAAACAATCAAATTTCAAGAGCTGAGAATGTGAGAAATACTAGTGGGCACTAATGTTGACTTTTTTCCATTTATCGTTCTGGCAATGATTTGAGATAATTATTTAGCATGAGGAGTGGAAGAGAGATTTGGAGGGGAGGGGAATTGACACTAGTTACTAGGAAATTTTTAAATATCTGTGTGGGTGTGTACACATATGTGCTCCTTGGTAGAACTGGGAAAGAGGCTAGTTTTATGAAATCTGGAACTAATTTGCTTCACTATTTAAAAATGTAGTTATGGTATATTGAGTGAAAATGGTTTAGAGTCCATATTATTGTAATTTCCTTTTTACAATATCCTAGAGAACTGTCATTGACTCTGTCCTTGAACCATCAACTGAAAGGGGATAATCAGCATGACACATGAACCCATTCTATCATTGAACACTTCTAAATGACAGACAGTTCTTAGATTCTTCCATATTTTAGTCTTCCTTGATTTTTGGAGCAACAAGAACAAATAGTTTCCTGCTTGATATCCTTATATATTTGAAATAATTATTCTATCTCACTGTGGGCCTCTCTTCTGCCTGATAGAGTTCCTAGTTCCTTCAATTGTTTCTCTTAATCAAAGATGTCCGTATCTGTCATCAATCTGATAGAATTTCTCAGAACATACTTTACTTTGTGCCTTATAAAATGAGGCTCAGAATTGAAAATAATGTTCTAATATGATATAAGCAGTTCAGAGCAGTGAGAGTCTTCTCTACCTTCCATGATTTGGACTCTATAATTCTATTCATGTAGTCTAAAATTAAAGCAACATTCTATTAGCCATTACACTATTGGCTTATGGGAAGCTTGTGGTCAATAAATGTTAGTTGAAGTACTCAAAAACCAGATCTTTCCCTTCTCTCCCTATCCATTTAAAAGTTTATCTTGTTTTGCATCCTTTTGGATGGCTACTATCAAAATAATAGAAAACAATAAGTGTTGGTGAGGATGCAGAGAAACTAGAACCCCTATGCACCGTTGCTGGGAATGTAAAATGGTGCATAATGGTGCAGCCATTATGGAAAACAGTATGAAGTTTCTTCAAAAAGTTAAAAATAGGATTACCATATGACCCAGCAGTCTCAATTCTGGGTACCTATCCAGAATAACTCAAAGCAAGATCTCAAAGAGATATTTGCACACTGTTGTAGTATTATGCACAATAGGCAAGGAGTGGAAGCAATGCAAAGGTCCATAAACATATGGAAAAAGAAAATGTGGTATATGCATACAATGGAATCTTTTTTTAGCCTTAAAAAAGAAACATTCTGACACATGCTACAACATGGAAGAACCTTGAAAACATTGTGCTTAATCAAATATGCTAGTTGGAAAAGACAAATACTGTGTGATTCTACTTATATGAGGTATTTAGGGTAGTTGAACTCATAGAAACTGAGAGGATGGGAAATGGAAAATTAAATTAATTTTAGGCTCATGTTTTAGCTGTTAGAAAACAATGACTTAATTTTACTTGAAAGATGCTTTATATACAGTGTAGTTACACTGAATTAAGAAAAGCTCTCTTCTCATATGCTCTATACCTACGCTTACAAAAACATATCTAAATGAAAAAACATAGTAGAAACAATATTTTAATTTTTAGAAAGTTTAAAACATCTATCCTTTAAACCTAATATTGAGTTAAAAGAATTGCATACTATTAAGTAATGAGAGACTTGTTTAAAGGGAGAAAATGTAGTTCTACATAAAAAAATGCATATCAGGTATACATTTGCTCTTTCTTGCGATAGTTATTAACTAGTTTCTAGATGATTTTTAGGGATGTATTAAAATATTGGGTTTAAAATAATCTGTGTGATATCCTAACTCTCTATTCTTTATGTTTAGCATTCTTAAAAAGAAAACAAATTATAAATTTTAACTTTTTATTTTGGTGTGTTTATAGACCCATTTTTCTTGCCATTAATGTGATGCCAATAATGATTAGCTGTTTAGATGATGAAGGAATGCTCAAAAGATGGGTAGAGTCAAATCCAAGGATTAGTTAAGTAGGTTATCTTCATAATGTTTACCAAGCAGATTGGCTGCTTATTGACTGTTGTCTGGCTAAAGCATTTTTTTTTCAGCCTACAGATTTTTAGATTGCTGAAAATGGAACTGAGGGTCTTAGAATGTTTAACGTTTGCAGATGTTTTTCCTAATGAATTCACTTAGGAACCATAGATCATCATGATAACTTAATATATAACACCTTTCTAATTTGTCAAATCAAATCACTTGAGATTTATAAACCATTAAGCTATATAATCAGAGTGAGGTCTCCCTTACATAGGGAACCATTAAAACAGTTGAAATTTAAGTTTGGCTTTCTCTCTAGCTCCTAAACTTTAACATCAGGAAAGGTAAGAATTACATTATTTTTCATTAGGAAATATAACCTTGGCCTCTGTTAAACAAATGGTTCACATGAGTTCAAGAAATTCATACTAAAATGCATAATTGAGTTTTGGTTTTTAAAGAAAATGTAAAACTTACAATGCAGGATTTTGATACAGAAGTTGTAATTTAAACATGTAAAAGGGAAAATTGTGATATTGTACAACATTTCAAGATAAAATTTAAAGAGAAGTCAAAGAAAAGGCAGAGAATGTAACAGAGGGTCTTCTTTCTCATCTATTCTACCTGCCAAACCATGGGCTCACGGACACTGAGAGAGATCAACAAGTCAAGAGTAAGCAAGCATTAAAAATTTCTTTGGTTTCAATACTAGTTCATTAACTTGGAATTTTACAATATGTTGGGAAGACCCTGTGAATTTGCTTATTCAAGGCTAAGGTATAGGGATGATGTTCAACACCCTCCACATTTGTTGTAAATCTCTGCTAACAAAAATGACTTGAAAGTTGTTTGTAAATACAAATGCTAGATAAAATTATTTGCAGTCAATTTACCCATCAAAAAAGTCTAGGACCATATATATGGGTGCCCTGTCAATACTTGGATGGATACATCTGTCTGACCTGCAGTGAAATGGACTGATGTGTCTTAAGCACTCTGGTTTTCTCAGTCTCTGTTTTTTTTCAGTCCTCAATGGTATCCTCATACCTTTTCTAGCCCTTTGAAATGCTCTCTGCTCTATCAAAAATGTCATCCCTTGAAGGCAGTGGTTCATTCTATTTTGTAGAAACATAAAATATCCAGAGAACACTTTGTAATGCAACATTGTCCCAGAAGGTACAGACTTTAAGCACAGCATCTAGGCACTAAAGAGATGTAGCCTATACCACTGGCCTAGATTGTCTGAAGAAGCTCTAGTAACACATATTCTTTTACCTTATCCCCCTAAGCACATACTTGATCTCATAGGGAAATGTGTTGCAATTTTGTTTTTTAATTTTGGAATATCTGTTTCCCACCTGCTTTGCTAAATGATTAGTTGGTATCAAACATAGAACCAGAGGCCAAATAGTGACTATTGCTCAATCCCATTCTAACAAGGAAATTTTTTACAAGCATACTTTTGTAATTACTTTTCATCTAGTTAGCTAAGATGAAGTAACAGTCAATCATTGTCTAACAGCTTTCTTGCTATATGACTGAGTACAGTCAGCTATAGTGAAGTAGATTAGAATCAATCAGTCATCACAATTTATGCTGAATTTACTTAATTATACTGATTCGTTATGTTCAAGTTTTGTTACACTAAACTTATCACTTAGAAATGGGACTTTATGAAGATTAATTAACACAAGAAAATTGAGGAGAAATAATACCTTTATTTGCACTTGGCTCAGATTGAGTGATATTTAACATCTTGGGCCATGTGTGTGATCTATTACAAATCACTGTTACTTTCCATAAAACATTTATGTAGGCCCTCTAAAATGAACATGGGCTTCAATATTAAAAATCTTTGATGTTCTTTCATACAAGCAAAGAGTAGAATGGCGGTTGGCAGGGGCTGGAAGGTAGGGGGAACTGGGGAGATGTTGGTCTAAGGATACACACTTTCAGTTATAAGATGAGTAAGTTCTGGGAATACAATGTATAGCATAGTGTCTATAGTTGATAACAATGTACTTGAAATTTGCTAAGAGAGTAGATTTGAAGTGTTCTAGCCACAAAATGGTAACTATGTGAAGTGATAGGTGTATTAATTATCTTGATTACACTAATCATTTCACAGTATAGTCATATATAAAATCATCATGTTGTACACAAATGTATATAACTTTTATTTGTCAGTTATGCATCAATAAAGTTAGAAAAGATGTTTGGTGTTCTTACTATAAACTGATAGGAGTCATACTTTGGAAAATTGTTTTAATGGTGATATATAGCTCATATATGAAACAGAAATATGGTAATATTTAAATAGAATTTTTTTCTGAATTTCTGAGTATATAGCATTTTGCTAGAACATTTGATAAAAATTCCCAAAGGGGATCCGCAACAAAAGAAAGAACAGTGTATGTGTATCCATTTCATCACCATAAAGTATTGATTGAAGATGACTCAAGGACAGATAACCAGTGTAATAATAAATGATTAAGCAGCAACTTTAATAAATTCTGTGAGGTAAAGTGAGTATACATCAGGTGAGTAAATTTGAGACATATCTCTATGGTCTTGGGAGAACTTAGCCTGGCCATGCATAGTAGGGGGAGAATTTACAGAAGGACCATCAACAAACTGCAATGATTAATGATTAATGACAACTTATGTTGAATGATAATTGGTAGATGAGAAGAGGAATTCCTTAAAGTTCCATATTTCCCATTATTTTAGTTAATTATAGGTAAGATTAATCCCCAAGATAATATTGAAATCTGTGTGAACTTGTTTAAGCTAGGGGCAGTTTTGCACCCTGTGAGACATTTGGCAACATCTAGAGATGTGTTCAGTTGTCACAAATGAGGGGAGTAAGTAGAGGCCAGGGATGCTGCTAACTATCCTCCAGTGCACAGGACAGCCCCCTACAACAAATTATCTGCCTTCAACTATCATTAGTACTGAGATGAGACTCCTGCTTTAGAGCTAACAAAACCTCTGCAGGATGCGCAGAGAAATGAAGCAAATGAATCTGAGGGCAAAGAAGAGTATTTAAGGAAGTTTGACTTTGAATCATGGCATCTATAAAATGAACCAAAAGGGAAGATAGGCAAGGAAACTGAACTGCTGTCAGACACTGAATAGCTGTTAGCAATGAAACCTCAAAGGTAATTGAGGGACATAGCCAGAAACCAAGTAAATTAAATATGCTTGAGCATAAAATGATCACAGACTATAAGCCAGAAAAATTTGTAATGAGATCATGTCAGGGCAAAAGTAGTAGGGACTGGTAAGTCCTTGTCAGAGAGTTCAGATACAGAGCCCTTCTGCCTTCCGCAAAAGCCCATGTAGGAACATGATTTTCCATCATGTTATACTGTCCTGTGAAAACATGAGTCTGACATCCTTTACTCTGTCTTTCTTAGGTTACGGTTCTACCCGCTTTTCTGATTCCAGTATTTTTTAAAATGGGCTGCTTGAGAATGTACCCACTTGCCTCTAGATATGCTACAACTGAAGCCTAAATTGAAGGGAGTGTTGGGAAGACTGGGTCGTTGGGGAAGACATGGTGTGACTGAGAGCAGAACCATTCTGTGGGAAGTCTCATGTTCCTTAGTGATGGTCTTGCTCCCACTCTGCTCTTCCCTGCCTTTTCTCCATTCCCTTCCTCCTCTCTCCTTTTCTCCATTCCTTTTTCTTTTTCTTTCCTTGAGGTATTTGTACATTTTATTTCATAGTACTTTATTATTGATTCCTATTTGTTTTAATCTTCTCAATCCCTGGTTCTCATTCCAATCCAAACCCCAACATGGGTTACATGTTAATGTCTTTCATATAAGCTCTTAAATGTGCCTTTACCTTATAAACTCAGCAGTAGCAGGGTTTTTTTTTTTTTTAAGATTTTATTTATTTATTTGTCAGAGAGAGAGAGAGAGCATGCACAAGCAGGGGGAGGGGCAGGCAGAGGGAGAAACAGGTTCCCCGCTGAGCAAGGAGCCTGATGTGGGGCTTTGTCCTAGGACCCTGGTATCATGACATGAGCTGAAGGCAGATGCTTAACCGACTGAGCCACCCAGGCATCCCTCAGCAGTAGCAGTTTGGATTGCATAACAAATTCTACTGAAATTCAGGGGCCCTTTGCTTCAGTGAAATCCCTAGGGGGTCCAGCAATGTGGGGCATATCATGATAATCCTTCTAAGATAAAGGACAGATTGTTGCATCTGCCTCCTGCAACCAAGAAAGAGGCACAATGCCTAGTGGGTCTCTTAGGGTTTTGGAGGTAATATATTCTTCATTTGGGTGTTTTACTACAGTACGTTTACCAAGTGACCTGAAGTGCTATTAGTTGTGGGTGGGGCCCAGAACATAAAAGGTCCAGGCTGCTGTGCAAGCTGCTCTGCCACTTGAGCCATTGGATCCTGCAGATCCAATGGTGTTTGAAGTATCAATGGCATATAAGGATGCTGTTTGCGGCCTTTGCCAGGCCCCTATAGATAAATCACAATATAGCGCATTAGGATTTTGGAACAAAGCTCTTTCATCCTTCAAAGAAACTACTCTCCTTTTAAGAAACAGGTCTTGGCCTGCTACTGAGTCTTAAGTCTTAAGTCAGAATACTCAAGCATGAGCCACCAAGTTACTATGCAACATGAGTGCCCATTATGAACTAAGTGTTACCTGGCCCTCCAAGCCACAAAGTTGGGCAGGTACAGAAGTACTCTATTATTAATTGGAAGTGGTATATGTGTGATCACGTCTGAGGAGGCTCTGGGGGCATAAATAAGTTACATGAAGAAGTGACCCAAATGCCCACTGTCTTCTCACCTGCACCCATGACTTCATGGGGAGTTCCCCATGATTAGCTGACGAGGAAGAGAAGACTTAGGCCTAGTCTATACATGGTTCAGCATGATATGCAGGCATCACCCAGAAAATGGACAGCTTCAGCACCATAGCCCCTTTCTGGGACATCCCTGAAGGACAGTGATGAAGGGAAATCTTCACAGTGGTCAGAACTTTGAGCAGTGTACCTGATTGTGCATTTTGCTTGGAAGGAGAAATGTGTGATTATATATTGATTCAGGGACTGTAGCTGAAGGTTTGGCTGATGGTCAGGGACTTGGAAGGAACATGATTAGAAAATTGGTGATAAAGAAATCTGGGGAAGAAATATGTGGATAGACTTCTCTGGGCAAAAAACGTGAAGGTATTTGTGTTCCATGTGACTGCACATCAAAGTGTGACCTCAGCAGAGGCGTATTTTAATAATCAAGTGGATCAACCTCCTTCCCAGTCACCCCTGTAATGACCAATGGGCTCATGAACAAAGTGGCCATGGTGGCAGGGAAGGAGGTTATGTATGAGCTTAGCAATATGAACCTCTACTCATACTCATCCAGGCCAACCTGGCTATAACCAATGCTGAGTGTAGTCTGTCAGCAGTGGAGACCAACACTGAGTCCTGATATGGCACCATTCCCTGGGGTGATCAGCCAGCTACTGGGTGTCAGGTTGATTATACTGGATTGCTTCCATCATGGAAGAGGCAATATTTTGTTTTTACTGGAATAGACACTTTGGGCATGGATTTGTCTTCCTCATACACAGTGCTACTGCCCAAACAACCACCTGTGGACTCATAGAATGCCTTGTCCGCCATGTTGGTATTCCAAACAGCATTTCTGCTGATCAAAGAACTCAATTCATGGTAAAAGAAGTACAGAAATGGGCCTTTGCTCATAGAATTCACTAGTCTTACCATGTTCCACACCAGCCTGAAACAGTGCTTCATAAAATGATGGAATGGCCTTTTGAAGTCTCAGTTACATTATCAGCTAGATGATAATACTTTGCAGGGCTGTATATGTTCTGAATCAGTGTCCAATATATGTGCGGTTTTTCCCATAGCCAGAATTCATGGGTTCTTTGTTTTCTTCCTCTCTTATTCCCTTACCATGTAACATAAGTTATATTGACTTCATATCACAGTATTTAGAATTGTTAATTTTATATCTTAAGGACTTTGCTTCTGGGGAACGTGTTAGTACACTTCCGGTTGTATGTAGGATAGTTGTCATGTTGGGTAAAATTATGTTATTATTGTTTTATTTGAAGATTAAGTATGGTTTAAAGAGATGCAGATGGGTACCAAGTTGACAAGGAATGGACTAGTGATGGCTAATTTTATGTGTCAACTTGACTGGTTCATGAGGTGCCCAGATATTTGGTTAAACATTATTCTGGATGTGTCTATGAGGGTGTTTCTGAATGAGATTATATGTATAGGCGAACTGAGTAAAGCAGATTGTCCTTCCCAATGTAGGTGGGCCTCAGCCAATCCACCAAGGGCCTGAATAGAACAAAAAGACTGAATAAGGGAGAATTAGCTCTCTCTTTCTGCCTGTCTTTGAGCGGGACATCAGTCTTCTGCCTTTAGACTCTGACTCTAGAGCTATACCATTGGTTCTCTTGGGGCTCCAACTTACCAACTTTAGATCTTGGGACTTCTCAACCTCCATAACCACATGAGAAATTCCTATTGGTTCTATTTCTCTAGAGGACCCTAAGCTACCTCCTTTTTCTCTCCCTTCATTTCTTTCCTCCCTTTTTCCTTTTTTATTTTTTTCTTCCCTCCCTCCCTCTCTTCTATTTGTATACTTTAGTTCATAGTACATTATAATTTTTCTTTTTTGTTTTAATTTTCTCCATTTCTGATTCTCATTTCAATCCAATCCCTACCATGAGTATACATGTTAATGTTTTTGATATAGGCTCTTAAATATGCTTTTATCTTATAAACTTATTAGTAATTTTGATTGTATATGTGACATTTTAATTTTTTTCTTTTTTTCTTCCTCTTTTTTTTTAAATTTTATTTTATTATGTTATGTTAATCACCATACATTACATCATTAGTTTTTGATGTAGTGTTCCATGATTCATTGTTTGCATATAACACCCAGTGCTCTATTCAGTACGTGCCCTCCTTAATACCCATCACCAGGCTACCCATTCCCCCACCGCCCCACCCAGAACCCTCAGTTTGTTTCTCAGAGTCCATAGTCTCTCATGGTTCATCTCCCGTCCAATTTCCCCCCTTCATTTTTCCCTTCCTACTATCTTCTTTTTAACATTTTTATATTTATGTTTATTTTTTTATTGTAGTAAAAACACATAACACAAAATTTACCATCTTAATAATTTTTAAGTGTACATTTCGGTGTATTCACACACTGTTGTGACACAGATCTCCAGAACTTTTACATCTTGCAGATCTGAAACTCTACACCCCTTAACAACAACTCCCCTTTTTTCCCTATCCCCTGATAATTACCATTTTATTTTCTGTTTTTGTGTTTGACTACTTTGGATTTTATATGTGTGTCTTGATTAACATAAATTATATTGTACACTAAAGCTTGTTCTATTCCTTTATTCATTTAACACTGTTGGTAAAGTCTAGCCAAATCACTGTGTGTCTCTGTATGATTGCTTCTAACTGTAGTTTGCTTAATATTTCTGAGTTGTACCCAATCAACTTTTTTTTTTTCCTGCGGTGAGGTATACCTAGGTCTCAAACTCTCTGTTATCCCAACAATTACCCAATAAACATCCTCAGACATGTCCTGTTATGGATACCCAGGAATGTGATCATGCTTAGGACATTTGATACTTAATTTTATCAGATTGATTTCCAAAATGACTATACTCAGATTTTATTTCATTCAGCAGTGCATAAATGCTCTCTTCTCCTCAAATCCTCGCCAAAAATTTGATGGTATCCAACTTTCTAATTTTGTCTATTTGTATAGTTGTAAAGAGATATTTCTTTCTGCTTTTAATGAATATCTTGGACTACTAATGAATTTGAGCATTATTCGGTATTTAGACTTCTGTAGCTTTCTATGAATTGATTATTTTTGGACTTTGCTCACTTTTAAAAATGAATTTACTGTCTTTTTCTTGTTTTATCAGAATTATTTGTATAAGTTAGAGATTAATTCATGGTTGATCTTGGACCTTTAACATATCTTCTTTCTGGCTACTATTCTTTCACTCCATGGAGTGAAAATCCATGGGATTCTTCATTAAACAGGAAACCTTAATTTTTATTTATGCAATATATATCAGTTTTGGCTTTCTATAAGGGAAAGATTGCTTAAAAACAGGCCAAAAATAATTGTTTTTCCATTAAAAAAATAGTTCTACCTATTACTGCTTCAGTACCAGCCTTACTGTTTTTAAGCAATCTTTCCAATTTTTTTAAGCAGTCTTTCCAATTTTTAATTCACAATGATATTCTCTTATATTGTTCTTCAATTACATGTATATTTATGCCTTCACATTAGGTCTCTATACCATTTGTATTCCATCTTTGTATAGAGTATGCAATAGGGATACAACCTTGTTTTTCTTCACGCAATGAGCAAGTTTTCCTAATACAACCTACCAAATTATCATCATTTCATCTCATCGTGTTGAGGTGCCATCCCTATATATTTCAGTTCCTCCTGGGCCTAGTTCTGGACTTCATATTCTGTTCCATCTTTTTTTTCTATTTGCCTATTGCTGTGGCAGAATCACACTTATGAGAAATGCTGTGATTCTCATGCTCGTGAGTGAACTGGGGGAGGAGACAACAGCCAATGCTTGCTCATCATCTTGTCAGGACACATCATGCTTTCTCTTTTAAATCAATTTAAGGCTCTAGACAGACATTATATGCAAGAGGAAAGCCAAAAATAAAAGATATTATGAGGAGAGAGTGGCAATTCTTAGTGACTTATAATATTCTAGCCTTCAGATTCATACATGGGGTTGACTTTCTTTTGATGACAAAGGATACTTTTCTTGAGGTAGATCTTCAAATTACTTAGTAAATTAAACTCTTCTTAGATAGATACAGCTTGCTCACAATGCCTCTCAGGTCTACAACATCATTTCTGTTCCTACCATTACGGCACTAATTCTCACCCCTAGTATCCATAACTTGATCTTATAATAGTCACTTAAATTTTTACTTTAATCATGCCTCTTGGCTCAATTCTACCCTATAACATGTTATCAGATTGATTTGCAATAAATCTTGGATATTATGGGATATAGTCACTGGATCTCCACGGACTACTGTGTACAGCCCCAATTCCTAGGCCAGCATTCAAATGCCCTATGGCCTTAATCAATTCTTCCAAGCTCATTTCTCACTGCCTATGTATATCTAATAGTCTTCAGTTAAACTATACTCTTGCTGTTCTCTAAGTTTGCTCTGTGGCTTCCCACTTCTGGGTTTTAAACATCACAGAAATTTTTTTTTTAAAGATTTTATTTATTTATTTGACAGAGAAACACAGAGAGGGAACACAAGCAGGGGGAGTGGGAGAAGGAGAAACAGGCTTCCCGCTGAGCAGGGAGCCCGATGCGGGGCTCTATCCCAGGATCCTGGGATCATGACCTGAGCCGAAGGCAGATGCTTAACGACTGAGCCACCCAGGTGCCCCTGACATCACAGAATTTTTTACTCCAAGCAAACTTGGAGATGCTCCAGCTCAACCCTCATTGTACAGAGGTGGAGACTGAGGACCATGTGATTATGCACTCACACTTGCATCCCAGACTCGCAGTCCATGCTATTTCCACCACACTAAATTTGTCTTGCTCATGCCCTTTCTTCTGCCTCTAACGTTTTCCCCAACAACCCCTTCGTCCCTAATCTGCCTGTCAAAATTCTGCCCTTCCTGAAGGAATTGGGTGTTACTTCTCCATTAAAGCTTTCCCTGATCTTAGTCAAAGTGAAATCTTCCTTCTCTGGTTTAATATGAAACTCTGTACCTCTCTTCATGAACTTATACTCAGCCCTGTACTGTGGTATGTGTGTTGGGTTATCTCCCTCCTCCTAAAATCTGTGTGTTCTGTAAGAAGAAGCTATGTCATCCTTTTGGTGCCTTAGCACATTGAAATCACTAGAATATTATTTGAGTGAAGGCACAGAAGTGACTGAATAATGAGTCACTCAACAATGATTGACAGCTGATCTCTCCAAAGTCTATGCGTTCTGGGGTGAAAGAGAGAGGCCTGGAATAATTTATCTTTTTTTTTTATTTAGCCCAAACTAAACATCTTGAAAGTTTGCCATGAATTTCCACTTCTGTTATTTGACAACTAACCTTGCATCATCACAAAATGAGAGTGGCAACAGCTCATTGTTTTTTTCCCAAATGTTAAACTAATCACACAGCTTTTAGAGGAATCATCAGAAAGAATCTAATGAGAATCAAAAAACTGAAGAGTCATTTGATATTTTTGTTCTTATTTTCTTGTTTTTCCCCGAGTCATGGGTAATGTCAAGGTGTGTTGATGTGAGTGTCAGGAGTTAGAGAGCCAAGAGAGAGAAATGAATATGGAAAAAAATATAGGATTATTAGGTTTATTAAAGAAAAACAGACTGTATGATAGTGGATATTAGAAGATTCTTGCTAGGACAGAAAGCAAAAGTAGTTAAAAGACATTTATAAAATTCTAAGTAAAACCGCAAAAAACAAAGTATTCTCTGTGTTGAGCTGGCTGGAGGTCCAGCAGAATGCTTAAGACTGGTACTGAAGCAGTTACAGGTAGAACTATTTTTTTTTTAAGGGAAAAACAATTATTTTTGGCTGTATTCTAGGTTCCAGTCTTTCTGGGAGAAAGACACCAGATGAATTAGTTATTAAGGAGAGATACATTTTAGTAATTTAAGGATTTTAACTTGTTAGAATTTGGAGAATGGGCAAAAGATGAATTACTATCTCCCTGATTTATAGGAGGTTGGCACAATGTAAATCAGGGCAGAAAACATTATAGCAGGTTTAGTTTCTTTGAATTTTTCTTTTTTCTTATTGGTTGAAATACCATTGACTTAATAATGGATTTGTTGATGTTTAAGAAAAAATAACATATTTCAGTGAATCAGAATAACTTCCAAGTACTGTCTTGAACAAAACTCAGTAGATTTAATGGCAGCGCCACTGTTGTAGTTTGTTCTACTGTTATATCTTTGAAAAAGAAAAAATAGTGAATACTAATAGATTTCTAGATACATTTTCTACTCACAATCAAATACTGTTGTTATATCTACTTAGTGGAGAAAATGTAACCTTAAAAAACAACAAACAACTTGGGTTCACATTTTCTAAAAGAAACTAATTAAAATCACATTTCAAAGCAAAAAAGTACAATGGCTAAGAGTTTATTGAATTAGATCTTGGATCAACTCTTAATTCATTATCTACTCTGCTTGAAGTGAAGAAGGCCTCTTAATCATTCTAAGACTGTTTACTCATCTATAAAACGGACACTGTATGAGGTTCTTATAAGGATTAAATGTAATATATAATACAAAGCATTCAGTATGGTGTCTGGAACTTGCTAAATTCTTGATAAATGGTATCTACTGTTAGCAGTGGTACCATTCAGTCATCATTGTTGTCATCCATAGCCTTACAGTAGCCAAAGTTTAGGACAGACAAAAATTAAGGTGATTCATATCAATGTCCTGTCTAGACATACAATTGGTTCCAGCAATCACTGGGATTATGCATGGATGATCCATCCATTTTGATGTCCAAATCATACAAAATTGTGCAAAATTAAATTGCTTCTAAAAATATAATCAAATTATAGCTGTAAATAATAAAATATCCAGCAGCTACTTTTTAGAAATACAAATCTGATTTTGTTTACTGTCCTGCATAAAGCCCTCCAATGACTTCCACTGTACTTTGAATAAATTCAGACACTTTAAAATGCCCTTCAGGGCTCTACAAGATCTAGCTCCTCCCTCACTTCCTTCTCTTTTCCCTCTCCCCTCACGCACTCTATTGACCAGGTACACTTGCCTTTTGTTTTAGGAGATCAATAAATATTTTATGAATTAATAAATAAATGTGCAAATGAAAGAAATATGCTGAGATCTGGTCAGTCCATTTTACCCTACTTTGTACCTTAACCTTAAAGACCTTACCTCTTTTATTAAGTAAAGAAAATCAAAGTCATTGTTTATAGGTAGTATTTATTTTTTTCTATACAGTTGACCCTTGAATAACATGGGTTTGAACTGCACAAATCCACTTATATGTAGATTTTTTACAATACAGTATTGTAAATGTATTTTCTCTTCCTTATGATTTTCTTAACATTTTCTTTTTTTAGCTTGTTTTATTGTAGTAATAGACATATGCATACAAATATGTGTTAACATACAAAATATGTGTTAATTGACTGTTATCAGTAAGGCTTCTGGTCAACAGTGGGCTATTAGAAGTTAAGTTTTTGGGGAGTCAGAAATTGTACATGGATTTTTTTTTACTGTGTGGGGGCTGGGGCCTCTAACCTCCACATTGTTCAAGGACCAACTGTATTTTCTACTTACAAATTTAATTTAATATGCAAATTAATTGTAAAGTTACTGTAGGAAAAGACCTATTTTGTACATCTGCATGCTTTTAGCTCAAATATCAAATATCTAAAAAGTTGATCATGATGCCTTTTCTAAGGTCAAAGTTGTTATGCGTGCAGTCCTGGGACAAGTTCTAACAGCGTTTTTTACAAAACTAATCTCACAATAGTTTGATAATTCAAGACACAGAGCCTATTTGTATTTTTCTCTTCTGATATACTAGAGATTCACACTGGATGTAGTTTGGAGCATAGCAGCAGAACATGCATTTCCATAAATTGGTCCACTTGAGGGATTTTAAAGGTTGCTTTTCTACCTTTTCTATATTGCTGGTTTCAGAGGGTCAAAAGATTCAGAGTTCAAAACAGTGATCTCCTGGGAGCTATGGATTTGTCACCATGGCAACAAGGACAAGAAATCAGTAAACAAGGACAGAAGAAAGGATTGTCTCTTATTGTTCCCAAGCAAGAAAGGTATCAACAAAACTCAACTCTTTCAAAGTAGATATATAATTCTATTGTAAAGGTGACTAATAGTTGTGAGTTCCATAATTTCCGGCATTTTATTTTCTTGACCTAAAAATTGAAACAGTTAGATGATAGAATATTAGTTTTGAGGAAGATGATTACTTAACTGCTGTAAATTGCAATGCCATCTATTAATATCAGTTTCTAACCTTAATATACAAATTACTCAAAGTCAGAATAAGTACGAGTGAAGGTTAATTACTTTTCATCATCTATGTTGGTTGAAGTAAGAAATGGAAGAGACATTTAAATTAACAAATAAAAAGGTCAGAGGAGTATCTTAAAAAAGGTTTTTACATTTGAGTAGTCAGTAAACAAATCTCAGAAGTACGGTCACCCAAAGAAGCTAGACCAGGAGTTGTGAATTCTGCCTCTAACTTCATTAAGCCCCCTGCTGACTGATGTTGGGATTGGGCTGCCTCACAAGGCACACAGGAAAGCTGTACCATCCATGCAGACCTGAGACATGTGACAGGGATGAGGTTGGAATAACTGCTGGCATCAAAGCTCTGAGGAGCACTTATCACATTGTATTGTAATGTACCATTTACATTTTGCTACCTCAGTCTAGATTGTGAGGTCCATGTGGGAGGAGACCAGATATTATCATCTTTTTAATAGTAAATGCTTATTCATAGTGCCTAGTATTTAGAAGTTGCCAAAAATATCTTGTGGAATGGATGAAAAAAATGACTGAAAAAATAAATTCTATCCTGGATTCAGCATTCTGTCTACTTCTGCCCAGTCTTCTATCTTTGATGATAAAATTATTAAAGGATATGCATTTGTCTTTGATGAGACTAACTAGTTTAGAATGGCTTGTAAAAAAAAAAACAAACCCAAAAACCAAAACAAAAAACCTTTGTTTTCCTTAACACTTTTTTTCTAAATCTGACATGCATAAATTAAACTAATTATTCTTTTAGGTGACAATTGTCAAAGAAAAATAGCACCTGATGGCGTTAAATAGGCAAGAAAGACTTAAGACTATTGTAATAAGGGAAAGAGATTGAGATCAACTGCCTTGAAACAAGACAGGAGAGTTGAGCAATTTTTTAAAAAAAAATATTTACTTGACAGAGAGAGAGAGAGTACAAGCAGGGGGAGCTGCAGGCAGAGGCAGAGAGAGAAACAGGCTCCCCGCTGAGCAGGGAGCCTGAGGATACGGGGCTGGATCCTAGGACCCTGGGATCATGACCTGAGCCGAAGGCAGATGCTTAATGACTGAGCCACCCAGGCGCCCCACTTGACCACTTTTGTTAGCTAGCGAAAAAGCATGGGAGAATGTTAGGTGGCTGGTTGGTAAGTGTGATTAGGCCATCTGTGTTTACTAATTGGCACTTATTGAAGTTAGGCTCTCTACTGTACCACAGAAATGGTGATATGGGAGCTTTATGTTTCCTGATGATTACATTTCAAAGGGATACCTTCCAAGGCCTTGGAAAAGGCACTCCTGGGTTGTAAAACTGGCATGAAGGTTTATATCTTAAAGGGGCAGAGAAAGAATTTATAATTACATGCTTTTAAAGTAAATGCTTTAAGGAAAGGGAGGTCAGGGGCTTATTGTCAGGAAGAAAACTGTCTAAAGTTTTGTCAGGCTGAGTTGAACGTTTAGGCCATCTTGGTCATATTCTACATTATAACTTAGTGGAAAAAGATTAACCACACATCAAAATTTTTATCTTATTCATCTTGATTTTACTATTTTTTAAATTTCAAAGGATTTTCAAAAATAATAGTATACCAAAATTTGTTATATGTACTTGAATTCACTTCATCTTTACAACCTTTATTTTGTTTTTCTCAATTTTTTCTTTTTTTTTTTTTTTTAAGAATTTCATCTTCCTTCTGAAGACCAAAACTTGATCATTATAATTGCTTTTAATTGTAACTTTTCTAGCTTTGGTATACTTTTTATTGAGAAACAAGAGGCAGAATGATACTCAGAATCCAAAATAATGGTTGCAGCAAAAATTCCATTCATAGATTTGAATAATGTATTATGTATTAATCCAACAACTCTATGTTGAGAAGTGATTATATTTGAGGCATTGCCTAAAGTGCCATAGGAAGAAAGAAGTGGATTCTGTTACTCCTGAGGATCTTTCCATTTGACAAAGGGTATAGAAAATGTTCTCTAGTATCCATGTAGTAAGTGTAATAAAAGAGGTAGGAAATCACTGTGTATGTATATTTGCCCCAGAGAGACAGAGATCACTTTTGAGATGATTTCATGAAGAAGACAATACTTCAATGGAATCTGGAAAGATCAACATGTTTATTTGTGGAAGACACTTATTCCAGGTAAAACAAATGTTTGAGGCTGTGTAGAGGAAGGAGAGTGAAAGTGTGTTTGATATTTGCTGAGTTTGCAAGTAGAAAAATAAATTTATTTAAACCCTTAGTTATGTTTCTTAAGCTATAAAGAGTTGGGATGTTATATCATTGAAAGTTTATTCTATTACTTCATCAGCCATATAGACTGAATCCCAAGGATGATTTGAAACCCGTCTTTATTTTTTCCTTCTAGGTGCCAATTGAACTCACCTCAGATTGACAGTGACTTTCTCTTTATCTTCTCCATTCTATATGTCTCCTTTCATGGTTCTACTGGTCTTTGATTGATTCTGCCAGATTGATGGTTATTTTTCCTCTCAACCTTTTACCATGCTTGCATTGGTTCAACCCAGGAGCAATCTTACTAAGATTGGCAATCTCTTATGGTATAACTTCTAGAACTCCAGATCATTATAAGATAAATGAATCTCTTTGCTTTTCTGCCCCCACTTTGATTTTCTAAGTTTAGTTTAGACCAGAATTCCAGAAAGGAGTGGTGGTATGCTCCACCTCAAGATGAGGATGTATGTATAAGAAGGAGTCAAGGGTTGGAGAAGGAAAAACACTGTATGGCATTAGTGCAATGTCCAACTGAGAATGGAGGTTAACACCAGCTAGCAGAGATTTTTTCCAAAATGACAACAACCATATTTGTGGTGTCCATGCTTCTAGAACTTTGCCAACTTTCTCCACCAAGAGGTAGATTCTATTTCTTTTTGGACTTGGATGGGCTTGAAACTGCTTCAGCCAATGGAAAACTGTGCAAGTGATGCTGTTTGATTTCTGAGGCTAGATCATAAAAAGAATAGAGCTTCTGCTTGGCTCTTTTGCTTGGGACTCTTGCCCCTGGAATTCATCCACTAAGCTGTGAAGTCCAAACTAGCCCATGCAAAGACCACATAAAAGGGTCAACCTAAGAAGAATAGCACCAACTGCTAAAACTATGAGTGACTGAGCTTTCAGATGAATCCAATTCACAACTTGGAAATCTTTTAGATGAGGCACTCAACATTGTGGAGCAGAGACAAGATATTCCTGTTATGCCTTGTCCAGATTCTTAACCCAATTATTGTGAATAGCACTGTGAAAAACCCACCATATTTGAGTGCTGCTTGACATAACAAAAAAGATTTATGGAAAGTGAAAAGTCAAACAGAGTAGAAAAAATTTGACACTTTTTAAGAGCTATATTTGGGGGAAAATACCTTGTTTGAGAACACTCAGTTCAGTGTGTCAGTGTAACATCCAAGAAGGATTCAGCAGCTGCTAGAGATACATAGTTGGGCATACTTTTCATTGAACCAATAAATGAAAATTATAGGAATACATGATGAGAGTATTGAAAGGAAAGTCAATGGATAAAGATGAGGGGCATTGGCAATTAAAGGACAAGAGCAGGAAAAAGAATGGGACAAAAAGTTGGAGGAAAAACCACCACCAACAACAATACACCCACAAAGATACAGAAAGTACCAGTTTCGGAAGACAGTATTTCATAATGTCAGGGTGTTTTTTTTTTTCCCCACAGAAAAATTCATTTGTCAATAATGCTTAGGATGAAATTGAGGATTTAGGAAACAGTTGGATTTTATGATTAGTAGTAGACTGTATTGAGAGTGGCCTCAGGTGGGAATGAGGCAAAAACCAATTGCTCAAAGATTAGAGGGAATTGGGACATCTTTGAGGCAACAATGTAGAAGGAGACAGAAGGGTTCAATGCATGGAGTCGGGAAGGAATCATACAAAGATCCTATGTACAGGATTAGTCTTAATGGAAAGGGGCCACTTCTATGAGTCAGAAGAAAAAAAAAAGTGAAGTAGATATAGAAATCAGAATTATGTTCTTCCATTTTGTTCCTGACAGTATCAATATTGAACGCTTTTATTGGGAAATAATTATGTTCTCTTGGAAGATACATAAAATGTTAGTTTGCCAAAACATAGGACTCTGACCTACTGATTTGTGTAAATAAATAACAGTTAATAATTTCAGATATTTCTCTTGTATGTAACTTTTGGCTTCCCAAATCCCCTGACAAAATTTAAGAGTACTGTATAATCTATTAATTGTTGGTTATTGGTTATTATTGTTTTTTGGTGTATTGTCACATTTTGATCATGTCTTTTGCAAGCATTTATTTCAATCTGTGTCCAAAAAGGTCTTTATAATCTCAGAAAATTAAGGAAGATATTTATGTAACTTAGTCTAAACACTTTAAAACTTCTGACAGGTGCCAATTATATTTGGTCTATGCTTTTGCCTATGTTCATGAGAATCTCTCTCTCTTCCTTGCCCTCCTCCTAACTCCACTCCTATCCCCATCTCCATCACCTTCATCTCTAGGTAGATTTGGAGCTGGTTTAGTTTCCACTATGCATTCAGGCTCTGTCTAAAACTCCTTTTATTCAAAAGTGACTTAGATTAATTAACATTACAGATGTGACATTATTTGCCTCCTGGGAAAGCCCCTGATCTGGGGGGTGATTAGGAAATCCTATCATAAGTGTCATGGGTGAAATTCAAGAGAATACCTAATCCCTCTCTATATTATGGTTATTGGGATACTGTCCCAAAGCAGGAAAATGGAGACTTTCAGAAGAATCATGTCATTCTTTTTTTATTCTTTAAATCAACTCACCAAAATAAAGTTTTAGATACATGAATATACACATTTCTCTATTAGATAAGCAAACCAAAAATATTATGACAGTAGAGATTATATAGAATCTTTTCCTTTGCTCTAAAAATATCTATAAATGGAATCCGTTTATGTAGTATATGGATAAAAAAGCTTATGGTAACAGAAATTAGGAATGAAAAATCCCAGGAGGCTGGAGATTTAGAGTTCACATACCATCTGCAGTTATTACCCTGTGGTAATTGTGTACACAAAGATACAGATTGAATTTCAAAAGTTCATAGGAAGTATTTATGAAGCCAAGAACAATTCTCTTGTTGCAATTCCTGACTTACACAAAAGCACTTCAAAATAGTAGACAAGAGCACTTGTATTTTCCAATCATTTAAAGGCCTCTTGTGAATCCAAATCCACTTGTTTCAGTGCTTTTGGTTATTAACATTTTGTACTGTCATTTGCCCGTATTTGTTAAACAGTTTTTAATTGCTATTTTGCTTTCCTCCTTAAATAGTAGTCTTTGTAAATGAAAAAGAAATCCTGCAGAGCATTTTTTTTATTTTGTACTGAAAATTTAAAATGAAAATTGTGATTGTGTTCTGAGCAGCCATTTGAATTACTTTGCCTTCTTGTGACACTGGTTTTTTGAAGGTGCCCACTATCACTTGACTCTTCATTATTAAACCATCATCATTATACCTATTGCCCTGGAGTAGGAGGCTGAATACATGATTTTATTTATTTCTTTAATAAAAATTTTTAAAAGGTGGAGAGCTTGATTTAAGAGTTATTTAACATTGTTTTAATAAATATTTGTGGAGATTTTAAAAGCTCAAATTTTAAAAATGACTTTAAAAAACAAAAGACAACAAGTGTTAATGCAAATGTGGGGAAATTAGGACCCTCGAACACTGTTGGTGGGAATGTAAATGGCGAAGTCACTATGGAAAACAGTATGGAAGTTCCTCAAAAGATTAAAAATAGAATTATCATATGATCCAGCAATCCCACTTCTGGGTATTTATCCAAAAGAATTGAAATCAGGATCCTGAAGACACACTAGCTCTCTCATGTTCATCATAGCATTATTTATAATAGCCACAATGTGAAACAACCTAAATGCCCATCGACGGATGGATAAAGAAAAGGTAATATATTCAATGGAATTTCATTCAGCCTTAAAAAAAAAGAAGAAAATTCTTCAATATGCAATAACATGGATGAACCTTGAGCACAGTATGCTAAGCGAAATAAGTCAGTCACAGAAAGACAAACACTGCAGGATTCTACTTATATGAGGTATCTAATACAGTCAAATTCATAGAATCAAAGCGTGACATGGTGGTTGCCAGAGGCTGAGGGGAGGGGGGCAGTTACTAATCAATGGGCATAAAATTTCAGTTAAACCAGATGAACAAATTCTAGAGATCTGCTATACAACATTGTACCTAGAGTCAACAATACTGTGCGATACACTTAAAAATTTGTTGAGAGGGTAAGTCTCATGTTAGTTGTTCTTACAATAATAAAATTTTTAAAAATTAAGTGAATAAAATATTTCACTCCCACTCTGGCTTTAAGGTTTCATTTAAAAACATTTAAAACTTCCTAGGGAGGGTTCCTATTGTGTAGACAGGATTGAGAAACTGGGGAGTGGCTCATTTCCAGGTAGCAAGAGGAGAATTGAGCCACAGATTTTACCTGCTCTGTGGGAAAGGTTTGGTTACAGAGGCTTCCACATGATACTGTTTCTTTCGTTAGCTATGAGGTTCTCAAAATGGTCAGAGGACTGGTAGCATCAGCATCTGGGAACTAGTTGGAGATGCAAATTTTCAGCCCCCACACTAGACCTACTAAAACAAAAACCCTGGAGATGGAGCACAGAACCCTGTGTTTTAAAAAGTCTTTCAGTTGCTCTAATGTATCTTAAAGTTTGAGAACCATCATTTTCAGTAAAGCCTTTGGCTAACAGATATTTGGAGGTCAACATTTAAAGCTGTCTTCATTCATCACCCAGTTAGAGTTCCCTTAGATAGAAAGTACTTGATCATTCAATCAGATATACATCTTATCTGGATGAAGAAACAGCTTCATCACCAGAATAAAGTAGTTGACTTAGATGACATTTTATTTTTTAAAAAAGATTTATTTATTTATTTATTTTAGAGGGAGAGAGAGAGCGAGCATGAGTAGGGGGAGAGGAGGAGGAAGAGGAGAGTGAATCTCAAGCAGACTCCTTGCTAAGTGAGGAACCAGATGCAGGGCTCGATCCCAGACCCTGAGATCATGACCTGAGCTAAAATATAGAGTCCAGTGTTTAACCGACTGAGCCACCCAGGCACCCCTGACATTTTATTATTATAAGAGCCTTCCAAGAGTAATAAATGACATGGCATAAAGGTTCACATCCAAAAGTTAATACTCTTTCAAAGAGTATGATCTGAATATTTCTATTCCTTTGTTATTACAATCCCTGAAGCAAAATGGCTTCTCCCCAAATTTTAAATATATTTACATAACAAATAACTTCTTTGGTGGTCAAAATTAGACTCAGAGTAATAGATTCCCAAGTTGTTTCTTTTCCCATCTGAAGAACAAAATTGGTGTTAAGGCAAGAAAACCTATTTTCTACTCTTCTGATGAGTTAAGTCCTCTAAGAGTTGTAAGGATAATTGGAGTTCTCGTCTCACAGCTTGACTCTCTCCCAACCATTTTATTTATTTAAGGAAAGTGTCATTTATGTTCTCTCTCTGGTCTAGAAGTTTCTAGTATTCTTTCATTGTCAGGCTCACATTTGGTTTACTTTCTGACATACACATTTTTTCTACCATGTGTCTGCTCTCGGCTTTGAATCCCCACACAGTGCATGGCACCTTCCATTTTCTATTACATGTTTCTTTTTGGTAAACTATGCCTCTTTCACTGTTGCACATCATGAGTCTCAGCCCATCAAATTTCAGTAATATCTCTCTGTTCATGTGAACTTCCTTGAATTAAAATTGAGAGAGAAATTTTAGCCTGGGATTTTGAATATTCAGATATAATCTTCTGGGTCTAAATTCTAAAGAGTTAACTACCAATTAAAATTCTCTTTCTGCATAGGGAATAAAGTCAATGATACTGGAATGGCATTGTGTGGTGACAGATGGTAGCTACAGTTGCCATGAGCATAGTATAACAAACATATAGAGATGTTGAATCACTATGTTGTACACCTGGAAGTAGTGTAACATTGTGTGTCAACTATACTAAAAAAAATTTTTTTTTAATTCTCTTTCTGTTCATGGAATTACAGAAATGCAGGACTAGAAGGAATTTTAGGCTTGCATAGTTCTGGAAACTGTTTTATGGTTTTTCTTTTCATGTAACAATCATTATTTTACCTAGTAATTACTGAGAAATTTTACACCTGTTATTTTTATCTTTGCCTTTCAAACTATAGTTTAAATACTTTTCCATCTAGCTGCTAATTATCCTATCATGAGTACATTGTTGGTGATATAGTATGGAATCTGAAAACCCTCAGCTGTGTTTATCAATGCAAACAATGCAGGCCTGTGTTCTCTTTCTATATCTACTCTTTATTTTCCAGAATCTTGACTCTGAAGTAGAATAATACTATTACTATATTTCCATGTCTTTTTAGGTTTTGCTTTGGAAGCAATTTTGTTTTTTTAAAGCAGTGGTTCTCAAACTTTAGTGGTGCATCAGAATAACCTGGAGGGCATGTTGAAACATAGATTGCTGCCTACCCCCAGAGTTTGTGATTCAGCAGGTTCATACGTGGGCTCAAGAAACTGCATTTCTAACAAATTCCCAGCTGATGCTGTGGGTGCTGTGACCACATTTTGAGTACCACTATTAAGGTGCTCTGCCTTCACGAGATGAAAAACCAATAGTCTTAGCATATCAAAATCTCCCTCGAATCCACCTACTATTCACTGTATCCATTTTCCACCTCTGACCATTTTTCCCTATAGTAGTCAGAGTAATTATCTTGACGACTTTTTTTTTTTTTTAAGAATTTTTTATTTATTCATTTGAGACAGAGAGATACAGAGAGAGAGAGAGAGTAGGAGCAGTGGGGAAAGGTGGAGGGAGAGGGAGAAGCAGACTCCCCACTGAGCAGGGAGCCTGATGCGGGGCTCGATCCCAGGACCTGGAGATCATGACCTGAGCCGAAGGCAGACGCTTAACGACTGAGCCACCCAGGCGCCCCTGGAGTAATTATCTTGAAATAGGAAGTAGCCTGTATAGGATTTTTGAACTTGGTTGCTCCTCTGCCCAAAGCTCTTCAGCATCGTTCTGTGGCTGTCCAGGTAAAATCCGCCTCTCTTCCATCCCCCAACATCATTACAAGGCTCAGCATGATCTACCAGCCTTTCCAGCCTCATCTCAAGGCTCACTTTCCTTTCTGGTCCTCTTTCATGGAGTTCTTCCCCATCTCAGGCTTTGTACATCTGCTCAATCACCAGGAATGCTCTTGCTTTGATTCTGACGTTGCTAACTCCTGCTCTTTATTTACGTCCCAGCATAAAAGTCACCTTCTCAGAGAGGCTTTCTCTGACCTCTACTCTATCAGGACTCCCCATTCTATTTCTGGGGTAAGTAACTCTCCCGGTTTGCCAGAACCGAGTTGTTTCTTAGGAAGTGAGATTTCCAGTGCTAAAACCAGGATAGCCCCAAGCAAACTGGGAAGATTGGTCATGCTACCTGCTCCCCAGTTGCAAATTTTACTTTTTCTTTACAACTCCTACATAATTTATAATTGTATATTTAGTTGTGTGATATTTTTTTAAGTGCCTACCATCCTTATTAGATTATAACTCCATAAGGGAACAGGTGATATGTTTCTTAATCTTTTTGTCTCCAGTGTCTAGCACTACACTTAGCTACACTTACAAAGTACCTGCTCAGTAATTGCTGCTTTTGAAAGAGACACTTGTCTTATTGGTTACTCTGTTACAAAGGGATAGAAAATGCTGACATGTGTTATACAACAACCTATATCCTTTTGTCTCACTTATAAAACATCTCACCAGAACATTTTGAAAATAACGTACTTTCTTCCCTTGGTCCCTAGACATTGCTAATGTGTTTTAGTTGACTATAGCCCATCAATTCCACATATGTATATGGATTATGGATCTTCTCAGCTAAGAGAGGGGCAGCTAAAGAAACATCTATGTCACCAACCTAAGAAACTGGTACACACAGAACTTTTTAAACTAATAACAGCTAATAGTAACTAATACTGAGTTTTAGATAAATGCCAAGCTCTGGGTTAAGCACTGTGTATATATTATCTCTTTAACAATGTGTATGTTATGAGAGAAATACTTTTTTACTATCCTCATTTTCCCTGTGGACACAGGGAGAATAAGCATTATACCCAAAGTCATATATATATTAAGTGCTTGAGTCAGGGTTCTAACTTAGTTCTGTCTGACTCAAACAAGCCCAGGATTTTATCTATTCCTTTGACAAAACATGATAGGATTGATTTTTTTTTCTAGAGAGGGAGGGGAGGGACAAAGGGAGGGGGAGAGAGGGAATCTTAAGCGGGCTCCATGCCCAGCACAGAGCCTGACTTGATTTCACAACCCTGAGATCACAACCTGAACCAAAATAAAGAGTTGGACACTTAACCGACTAAACTACTCAGGCACCCTGGATTGATTTTTTTTAAATTGAAGTACAATTGACATACAATATAATATTAGTTTCAGGTTTATATTAGTTTCAGGTGAATCACATAGTGATTCAATGTTTATATACATTACAAAATGCTCACCACAAAAAGTGTAGTTAACATGTGTCTCCTTACAAAGTTATACTATTATTGACTATATTCCCTATGGATTGACTCTTCTCAATAGGGATTTGCTTGCCTGGATTAAAGAATCATCTTGTCTAGGCGATCTGTCTTTTGTAAATTAACTGAATGGTACCTATTCAATTATAGAAGTGAATTATATATACACATATATTTAAATCATATGTTCTGTATGCATGTTATATGTATTATCATGTGCACAATAATATATATCATATATATTTGTTAGTGTTTTGCTAGTACATAAAAGCTAACATTTATCTAATGCTTACTGTGAGCCAAATTCTAAATTAAGTATTGTTAAAAGAGATGTTATCTCATTTAAACATCATACCTTATGAAGTAGATAGTGATATTTTCCACTTTTTTAAAAATATGGAATGCTTCATCAATTTATGTGTCATCCTTATGCAGGGACCTTGCTAGTCTTTTCTGTGTTGTTCCAATTTTAGTACATCTGCTGCTGAAATGAGCACAATATTTTCCAGTTATTATAGGTGACAGAACTGAGGTGCAAACAGAAGATAGGGACACTTTTCCTGAGGTCATATAGTTTATAAATGATGGAGCTAGGATTGGAATACAAGACCATTTGATTCTTTTTTTTAAATCTTTTTTTATTTATTATTATGTTCAATTAGCCAGCATATAGTACATCATTAGTTTTTGATGTAGTGTTCAATGATTCATTAGTTGTGTATAAGACCCAGTGCTCATCACCACACATGCCCTCCTTAATACCCGTCACCTGGTTACCCCATCCCCCCACCCCCTTGCTTCTGTAACCCTCAGTTTGGTTCCCAGAGTCCAGAGTGCCTCATGGTTTGTCTCCCTGTCTGATTTCTTCCCATTCAGTTTCCCCTCCCTTCCCTGTGGTCCTCCACGCTATTCCTTATGTTGCACATGAGTGAAACCATATGATAATTGTCTTTCTCTGCTTGACTTATTTCACTTAGCATAATCCCCTCCAGTTCCATCCATGTTGATGCAAATGGTAAGTATTCATCCTTTCTGATGGCTGAGTAATATTCCATTGTATATATGGACCACATCTTCTTTATCCATTCATCTGTTGAAGGACATCTCGGCTCCTTCCACAGTTTGGCTATTATGGACATTGCTGCTATGAACATTGGGGTGCATGTGCCTCTTCTTTTCACTACATCTGTATCTTTGGGGTAAATACCTAGTAGTACAATTGCTGGGTCGTAGGGTAGCTCTATTTTTTAATGTCTTGAGGAACCTCCATACTGTTTTCCAGAGTGGCTGTAACAGCTTGCATTCCCATCAACAGTGTAAGAGGGTTCCCCTTTCTCCACATCCTTGCCAATACTTGTTTCCTGTCTTGTTAATTTTTGCCATTGTAACTGGTATAAGCTGGTATCTCATTGTGGTTTTGATTTATATTTCCCTGATGGCTAGTGATGTTGAACATTTTTTTAATATCTCTCTTAACCTTTTGTATGTCTTCTTTGGAGAAGTAAGACCATTTGATTCTTTTTTTATTTTATTTTATTATGTTAGTCAACATACATTACATCATTAGTTTTTGATGTAGTGTTCCATGATTCATTGTTTGCGTATAACACCAGTGCTCCATTCAATACATGCCCTCCTTAATACCAATCACTGGGCTAACCCATCCCTCCACCCCCTTCCCCTCTAAAACCCTCAGTTTGTTTCTCAGAGTCCATAGTCTCTCATGGTTTGTCTCCCCCTCCGATTTCCCCTCCTTGATTTTTCCCTTCCTACTATCTTCTCTCTCCCTCTCTCTCTTTTTTTAACATATAATGTATTATTTGTTTCAGAGGAACAGGTCTGTGATTCATCAGTCTTTCACAATTCCCAGCACTCACCATAGCACATACCCTCCCCAGTGTCCATCACCCAGCCACACAATCCCTCCCACCCCCACCACTCCAGCAATCCTCAGTTTGTTTCCTGAGATTAAGAATTCCTCATATCAGTGAGATCATATGATACTTGTCTTTCTCTGATTGACTTATTTCACTTAGCATAATACCCTCTAGTTCCATCCACGTTGTTGCAAATGGCAAGATTTCAGGTTTTTTTTTATGGTTGCATAATATTCCATTGTGTATATATATATATGTATATATATATATACACACCACATCTTCTTTATCCATTCATCTGTTGATGGATGTCTTGGCTCTTTCCATAGTTTGGCTATTGTGGACATTGCTGCTATAAACATTGGGGTGCTCATACCCCTTCGGATCACTACATTTGTATCTTTGGGATAAATACCCAGTAGTGCAATTGCGGGTCGTAGGGTAACTCTATTTTCAACTTTTTGAGGAACCTCCATACTGTTTTCCAGAGTGGCTGCACCAGCTTGCATTCCCAACAACAGTGTAAGAGGGTTCCCCTTTCTCTGCATCCTCACCAACATCTGTCGTTTCCTGACTTGTTAATTTTAGCCATTCTGACTGATGGGAGGTGGTATCTCATTGAGGTTTTGATTTGGATTTCCCTGATGTTGAGTGATGTTGAGCACTTTTTCATGTGTCTGTTGGCCATTTGGTTGTCTTCTTTGGAAAATTGTCTGTTCATGTCTTCTGCCCATTTCTTGATTGGATTATTTGTTCTTTGGGTGTTGAATTTGATAAGTTCTTTATAGATTTTGGATACTAGCCCTTTATCTGATATGTCATTTGCAAATATCTTCTCCCATTCTGTCGGTTGTCTTTTGGTTTTGTTGACTGTTTCCTTTGCTGTGCAAAAGCTTTTTATCTTGATGAAGTCCCAATAGTTCATTTTTGCCCTTGCTTCCCTTGCCTTTGGCGATGTTTCTAGGAAGAAGTTGCTGCGGCTGAGGTCAAAGAGGTTGCTGCCTGTGTTCTCCTTTAGGATTTTGATGGACTCCTGTCTCACATTTAGGTCTTTCAACCATTTTGAGTCTATTTTTGTGTGTGGTGTAAGGAAATGGTCCAGTTTCATTCTTCTGCATGTGGCTGTCCAATTTCCCAACACCATTGGACATTCTTTCCTGCTTTGTCAAAGATTAGTTGACCATAGAGTTAAGGGTCCATTTCTGGGCTCTGTATTCTGTTCCATTGATCTATGTGTCTGTTTTTATGCCAGTACCATACTGTCTTCATGATTACAGCTTTGTAATAGAGCTTGAAGTCCGGAATTGTGATACCCCCAGCTTTGCTTTCCTTTTTTAACATTCCTCTGGCTATTCGGGGTCTTTTCTGGTTCCATACAAGTTTTAGGATTATTTGCTCCATTTCTTTGAAAAAAGCTGATGGTATTTTGTTAGGGATTGCATTAAATGTGTAGATTGCTCTGGGTAGCATTGACATTTTCACAATATTTGTTCTTCCAATCCATGAGCATGGAACGTTTTTCCATTTCTTTGTGTCATCCTCAATTTCTTTCATGAGTATTCTATAGTTTTCTGAGTACAGATTCTTTGCCTCTTTGGTTAGATTTATTCCTAGGTATCTTACGGTTTTGGGTGCAGTTGTAAATGGGATCGACTCCTTAATTTCTTTCTTCTGTCTTGTTGTTCATGTATAGGAATGCCACTTATTTCTGTGCATTGATTTTATATCCTGCCACTTTACTGAATTCCTCTATGAGTTCTAGCAGTTTTAGGGTGGAGTCTTTTGGGTTTTCTACATAAAGTATCATATCATCTGCAAAGAGTGAGAGTTTGACTTTTTCTTTGCTGATTTGGATGCCTTTTAGTTCTTTTTGTTGTGTGATTGCTGTGGCTAGTACTTCTAGGACTATGTTGAATAGCAGAGATCATTTGATTCTTTTTTGTTCTCTTTTTTATTCTCTTTTTTTAATTATTATGTTATGTTAATCACCATACATGACCATTTGATTCTTAAGATTCATTTGTCATCTATGTCTTTCTTCTTAAATCTCCAAACTGACCAGGGATTAAAAGCTTTTAGCAATATTTCTCAAGTGTCTTTTGCTTATTTCTCTATTATTCAGCACAGTTGGCTACTGGCTTTTATGGTATGTTCTTTCTCATGAGAATGTAGGTACTTGGAAATGTACTTAGGAACTATAGGCCACCTCAGGGTATCAATTTTTATACTACTACTCATGTTGGTAAAATCTTAGAGACTTACCCCCTCCCACCACAGTGTTTCTCTTCCTTTGAAGAACAATAGAACCTTTCGTCTTCCAGATGTCTGACAGTCCTAAAAACTTGACTAACCTAGGAGAGAGAGGTCAGTACTTCAATATCAAGTTGATATGGGAGCCTTCAGGATAATGACCACATCTTTTGTATCTCTTATGTTGCAAATGTGTATAGCATTGCCTCATTAATTTTAGTGGATTGATTGAAATGTGCAGTCACTTCATTCCTGTGTTGGTATCTGAGACCATACTTTGGCTGTGGCCTCTTCTTACTACTTCTTAATTTGTATAAATTCCTCTAGCTCTCAGATACATTGATTTGCATTTGCTTATGGTTGTGCCTTGTGGATTAGGAAACTAGAAATATTGGAGAAACAACTTGTTTTCTGAAAAAGAACAGAAATTTGTGTATTATATTTTCCTTTATTTCCATATTTTTATCAGATCAAGAACAACAATTTTGGGATTTAAAAAATCTTGCAAATGTAGTAATTCAACTTACAAATGAACTATTATTCATTTTTCTTAGCCTATAGATTTGATCTAAAACATGTTTAAATGTAGACTACCTCCTTTTCATTATTTGATCATTCATGTTCTTCTCTCTGGAGAACTTCACTTAGGCTAGAGCCAAGTTAGTATGTCTAGAAAATGATGTGAAGTAAAGAATTTTGATTATATGCCAACACACTGTACAACCTAGAAGAAATGGGTAAAGTATTAGAAACACAATTTTCCAAAATGGAAGCAGGAAGAAATAGAAAATCTGAACAGATCAATTACAAGTAACAAAGTTAATTCAAAAATTAAAAAACTACCAAAAATAAAAGTCCAGGATCAGATGGATTCACAAGTGAATTCTACCAGACATTTAAAGAAGAGTTAATACCTATTCTCTACAAACTATTCCAAAAAATAGAAGAGGAAGGAAAGCTTTCAAATACATTCTGTAAGGCCAGCATTATCAAAACCAGAAAAGATACCACGAAAAAGGAAAACTACAGGCCAATATCCCTGATGAACATAGATGCAAAAGTCCTCAACAAAATATTAGCAAACTACATACAACAATACTTTAAAAATATCATTCTCCACAATCAGGTGGGATTTATTCCAGAGATGCAGGAGTGGTTCGGTTCAGTCATCATATACCACATCAACAAATCACAGGATACAAGTCATATAATCATCTCAATAGAGGTAGAAAAAACATTTTAAAAAAACTCAGTATCCATTCATGATAAAAATTCTCAACAAAATGGGGTTAGATGGGACATACCTTAACATCACAAAGGCTATACATGAAAAACCCATAGCTAACATCATCCTTAATTGTGAAAAACTGAGAGCTTTCCCTCTAAGATCAAGATGTCTACTCTCACCACTTTTATTCAACATAATACTATAGGTCCTAGGCACAGCAATCAGACAAGAAAAAGAAGTAAGAGGCATCCACATTGGTAAAGAAGAAGCTAAATTGTCACTATTTGCAGATGACACAATACTATACATAGAAAATCCTAAAGACTCCATTAAAAAACTATTAGAAGTAATAAATGAATTCAGTAAAGTGGCAGGATAAAAAATTATTATTTCCCAGAAATTGATAGTGTTTCTGTATACTAACAACAAAGTCACAGAAAGAGAAATAAAAAACTAGTACTATTTACAATTGCACCAAAAATAATAAAATGCCTAGGAATAAACTTAACTAAGGAGGTGAAATATTTGTACTCTGAAAATTATAAAACACTGATGAAAGAAACTGAACATGACACAAACAAATGTAAAGGTATTCCATGCTCATGAATTGGAAGAACAAATATTGTCAAAATGTCCACATTCCTCAAAACAATCTACAGATTTAATCCAATCCTTATCAAAATACCAACAGTTTTCACTGAACTAGAACAAATAATCCTAAAATTTTTATGGAACCACAGAAGACCCTGAATAGCCAAAGTAATTCTGAGAAAGAACAAAGCTAGAAGTATCACAGTTCCAGATTTCAAGGTATGATACAAGGCTGTAGTAATCAAAATGCTCTAGTTTCGTTGATCTGATCTGTGTTTCTGGTTTCTAATTCATTGATCTCTGCTCTAATCTTAATTATTTCTATTCTAATACGTGGCTTAGGCATCGTTTGTTGCTTTTTCTCTAGTTCTTTAAGGTGTAGAGTTAGTTGGTGAATTTAGGATTTTTCTATTTTTTTGAGTGAGGCTTGGATGGCTTTGTATTTCCCCCTTAGGACCCCCTTTGCAGTATCCCATAGGTTTTGGACTGATGTGTTTTCATTCTCATTGATTTCCATGAATTGTTTAAGTTCTTCTTGGATTTCCTCGTTGACCCAAACATGCTTGAGCAGATTGGTCTTTAGCTTCCAAGTGTTTGAATTTCTGCCAAATTTTTTCTTGTGATTGAGTTCTAGTTTTAAAGCATTGTGGTCTGAGAATATGCAGGGAATAATCTCAATCTTTTGGTATCGGTTGAGACCTGATTTGTAACCCAGTATGTGGTCTATTCTGCAGAAAGTTCCATGTGCGCTTGAGAAGAATGAGTATTCTGTTGTTTTAAGGTGGGATGTTCTGTATATATCTATGAGGTCCATCTGGTCCAGTGTATCATTCAAAGCTCTTGTTTCCTTGTTGATTTTCTGCTCAGATGATCTATCCATTGCTGAGAGTGGAGTATTGAGGTCTCCTACAAATAACCTATTGTTATCAATATGAATGTTTATTTTGGTTAACAGTTGGCTTATGTAGATGGCTGCTCCCATGTTGGGGGCATAGATATTTACAATTGTTAGCTCTTCTTGTTGGATAGACCCTTTAAGAATGATATAGTGTCCTTCTGTGTCTCTAACTACAGACTTTAGTTTAAACTCTAATTTGTCTGATATAAGAATTGCTACCCCAGCTTTCTTTTGAGGTCTGTTGGCATGGAAGATGGATCTCCATCCCTTCACGTTCAGTCTGGATGGATCTTTAGGTTCAAAATGAGTCTCTGGTAGACAGCATATGGATGGGTCCTGTCTTTTTATCCAATCTGCAACCCTGTGCCATTTTATGGGAGCATTTAGGCCATTCATGTTGAAGACCTCAATGTCCAGTGACATTTTTCAAAGTGCGGAACAAACAATCCTAAAATTTGTATGGAATCAGAAAAGACCCCGAATCGCCAAGGAAATGTTAAGAAAAACAAAGCTGGGGACATCACGTTGCCGATTTCAAGCTATATTACAAAGCAGTGATCACTAAGACAGCATGGTACTGGCACAAAAACAGACATATAGACCAATGAAACAGAATAGAGAACCCATATATGGACCCTCAACTCTATGGTCAAATAATCTTCGACAAAGCAGGAAAAAACATGCAATGGAAAAAAGACAGTCTCTTCAGTAAATGGTGCTGGGAAAATTGTACAGCCACATGCAGAAGAATGAAACTCGACCATTCTCTAACACCATACACAAAGATAAACTCAAAATGGATGAAAATAGTCTTTTCAATAAAAGGTGCTGGGAAAAATGAACAGCTACATGCAAAAGAATGAAATTGGACTACTTTTTAACTCCATACATAAAAATAAATTCAAAATGGAAGAAAGATCTAAATGTGAGACCTGAAACCATAAAAATCCTAGAAGAGAACATAGGCAGTAACTTCTTTGACATCGGCTGTAGCAACCTCTTTCTAGATTTGTCTCCTAAGACAAGGGAAACAGAAGCAAAAATTAACTATTGGGACTACATCAAAATAAAAAGCTTTTGCACAGCAAAGGAAAACAATCAACAAAACTAAAAGACAACTTATTGAATAGAAGAAGATATTTGCAAATAACGTGTTTAATAAAGGGTTAGTATCCAAAATACAACTGAACACCTAAAAATAAATGATCCAATTAAAAATGGGCAGAAGACATGAATAGATATTTCTCCAAAGAAGACATCCAGATGGCCAAGAGACACATGAAAAAAAGTCCAACATCACTCATCATCAGGGAAATGCAAATCAAAACCACAATGAGATATCATCTCACACCTGTGAGAATGGCTAAAATGAAAAACAAAAGAAACAAGTGTTGGTGAGGAAGTGGAGAAAATGGAAATTTTGTGCCCTGTTGGTGGGAATGCAAACTGGTGCAGCCACTGTGGAAGACAGTGTTCAGGTTCCTCAGTACATTAAAAATAGAATTACCATATGAATTACTCATAATACCGTATGAATACTCATACCAAATACCATATGAATTACTCATAATTCTTCTACTGGGTATTTATCCAAAGAATATGAAAACAGTAATTGGAAAGATATATTCACCTCTATGTTTATAGCCAAGATATGGAAGCAGCCCAAGTGTCCATCAATAGATGAGTGAGTAAGGAAGCTATATATATATATATATATATATAATGGAATATTATTCAGCCATAAAAAGAATTACATCTTGCCATCTGCAACAACCCGGGTGGATCTAGAGGGCATAATGCTAAGTGAAATAAGTCAGTCAGAGAAAGACAAATACCCTATGATTTCACCCATATGTGGAATTTAAGAAAAAAAAAACCACAAAGGAACAAAGGGAAAAAGAGACAAACCAGAAAAAACAACAACAACAAAAAACAAAACAAAACAGACTCTTAACTACAGAGAACAAACTGATAGTTACCAGATGGGAGGTGGGTGGGGGGATGGGTGAAATAGATGATGGGGATTAAGAGTACACTTATCATGATGAACACTGAGTAATGTATAGAATTGTTGAATCACTATATTTTACACCTGAAACTAATATAACACTATATATAATTAAATTAAAATATATAAAGTAAAATAATAGCAGAGCATATGAAATACAGTCAATGGTATTATAATAATGATGTAATGGGACAGATGGTAGCTATATTTGTGGTGAACATAGCATAATGATAAACTTGTCAAATCACTAAGTTTTACACCTGAAAGTAAGGTAACCTTATGTGTCAACTATACTCAAGTTAAAAAAAAAATTTTGGCAGTGTTTGCCAGAAAGAAATAGAAATTTCATTTCTAAAGAAAAAAGAAACTCCTTTTTTACCAGATGGAAAGAGTGATCAAATATGCATGAAAGGTAGAGACATGGAGACAACATCCACAGAAAATGAAAAAATCTGGGCTCAGATGCACTTTCACTGAAGCCAAGATTTCTTGCAAAGAGAGTGCTCTGAGATCTCAGATTTGTGGAAAAAACTCTCCCTGGCAATTAGTTACTCTTAGTGGTTGGCAAGAGATTGAATAAACTTCTTCACAATGTGTCAAATGTCTTCAGTTTCACTCAACTGCCACACATACTACCCACACAACAGTAACTGGCTCTGGTTGGTTCAACAAAGATGCTCTTGTGATTGAATTAAGACGGAAATAAATTTCTTCCTCTTCCTAGTCCTGGAAAAGAGAAACAATAGTAAGACTTACAATCAAAATTAAGCCATTCAGAAAGGAGAATTTGCTTTCTTATCTTCTGATCTGAAACATTCAGATAATACTTTTGGTAATACCCTTATTACTCTCAAGGGAAAATAATGAGTAAACTCTGTAAGAGCGGAAATTTCACATTTTCCTCAACATAGACTACATGTTTAAGCAACAAACAAAAACATTTCTTTCAGTAGGAATTCCATTTGGTTACTAGTTGGCAAAACTGCTTCCAGTTTTGATAGAAGTCATAATTAGTGACTTTCCATCAGAGTCTAACTGGAAATACCTAATGGTGAAAAGGAGAAGCACAGATTAAAATGAAGCAAGATTTACTTGTGTTTGTCCTTCATCTCCACAGAAAATTAAAAAAATAAGAAGGATATCAAACTCACAGTTTCTGAATTGGCTATTGATATGCTTGCTGCATTGGGATCTGTTGCAAGCAAGATTATTCATCCATATAGGCTACGAACCCAATTAAGGAGTTAATGTATGATGGTGCAAGCTGAGATGGAAGTTGGAGAGAGATTGTAACTTCTAGATCTTGGTGATGAGTCATATTAAGAATATTACTTGTAGAAGCTTAAAGGTATTTACTCAAACATAAAGATATTTTCTCTGAGAGACTAAAAGCAATTGCTTCTGTTTGAAATAAAAATAGGATTTGGAATATTTACTACAAGTCTAGTTCTTTTCTCTTGTATATTAGAAACTAGTAATTAAAATGATATATTAGGGACACCTGGTGGGCTCAGTCATTAGAGCATATGACTCTTGATCTCAGGGTTGTGAGTTCAAGCCCCACATTGCATGTAGAGATTACTTAAAAATAAAATCTTTTAAAAAATAAAGTAAAAGAATATATTAATGTGTATATTTGTTTCCTTTGCCTGCATAATAAAGTAACAAGAACTGGGTGGCTTAAAATTACAGAAATTTATTATCTCAGTTCTGGATGCTAGAGGATCAAAATTGATAGTTGCTTCCTTCTGAGAACTGTAAGGGGAAGTTTGTTCCGTGCTTCTCTCCCAGCTTCTGGAGGACCACTGGCAATCTTTGGCATATACATGCATCATTCCTATCTCCTTCTATACTTCACATAGTCTCTTCTTCTGTCTCTTCAATATTGTCTTTCCTTATGCATGTTCGTCTCCGTGTTTGAATTCCCCTTTTTTATAATGACATCAGTCATATTGGATTAGACTCCATTTTAACTTGATGACCTCATTTTAACTTAATTATCTCTGTCTGTAGTGACTCTATTTTTAAATAAGGTTATATTCTGAGGTACTGGGGGTTAGGATTTCAACATATCTTTTTTAGGGGATGCAATTCAGCCCGTAACAATGTGTTATCAATAAAGCTCTTTTTTAAGGAAATGTGATTCCTCCTGTTTTGTGCAGATGCAGAAGTTGGTTCACAAATCTTATGCATGGAAACAGTGCAAATTCTCTAACTGGTGGAGGCTTTCTGAAACTATAGGCCTATGACAACTGAAACCTGCTGGAGTTACTGTAGGTATTGGAGATGCCAATCACTTTGTAGACAGTGAAACAATAACATTTCATCAAAGGTGGCTTTTCCTAAGAAGAGGGAAGCCATAGAAGCTCCATTAAAGAGAAAGTAGGCTGCTCCTTCTTTTATTTGTCTAAATTCAAACACAGCAGGAAAGGGATTCTTTACTCCCCAGTGCTGTTCTCTGGATAGCATTATTTTAGCACCATGAACAAACAACTACAACTACCTACGCAAGACTTTTCCTTTTGCATTTTATACTCAAACTATCTTTCCAATAGTTGGCTAGCCTCTATGGTCCATGCCCATGGACTCTAATAATAACCACCACTAGCTCACAGTAGTTCTTTCCACTCCTTTCCTAGTCCTGCTACTGTAACTAGTTTTACTAGAACCATCTGACCTAGGCACAGGCCACTGATTGCTTCTATTCACTCTGTCCTACACACACACACACACACACACACACACACACACACACCAGGCCACCTGTCTACACAGGTAGAGATATAAATGCTCATGCACGTATGGCAATAGTCAGTATTCAGCAAGAGTTCACTCCTTCACCCCAGACGGTACTATGATGGTAGACTGGAGATATCCTTGAAAAGTTCTTGTACATTAACTGATGTTCTTCCTTTAATTCAGTTAGTGCTATGAAGCCAGAAGAGAGGTTTTGGACCAAGTTATTAATTGAAATTTATAAATATTAACCTGGAAACAAGACATTAGAAGAATGAGAAGAGGATGGATGCTTATTACATCCATCCCTAAGTGACCCCCACTCTTCTCTCAGTGACTTGATTTTGATATCAAAGTAACTTGCTCATGGACGCTAACCTTAAAGTGTTTAAGAGATACTTTGACATTCTTAACTGGCTGATGACTTATAAAAGTTCTAACTCTCGCTTTCTTAACAGCCAAGTTATGACAATATTCCCAGCCATAAATATGACTCCAAGTGGATTAAAAAAAAACTACCCACATTTGATGAAAAATAGCTTTAGAAGATCTTATACTATATTTAATTCAGTTTCACCAATGTCTCTATTGAGAAAATATGGTCTTCTAGACCACTTTACTTTTTTTTTTTTAAAGGAAAATGACAGGAATTTCATCATCCCTTATCTAGGTAGACTTTGGAAAGAAAATAGGTAGATGATTTGACTTGGAATATGAGAGAAGAAAAACGTGAAGGAAATAAAACCCTAAAGTTAGCATTGGAATTCTGTAGCCAATTACTAGGAGTCAGAAAATTTCTCACAGTATGAGAAGTGACATACAATTGTGGGGGCCAAAGGGAGAAAAAACTCAATCGGGCATCTGTTAGCATCATTCCAGGCACCTGGAGGAGCATGAGGCCTATTGTGCATATTTGAAAGCACACATGTTCCTTACCTTGATTTAAATACACTCAGCAATCAGCAGCTGGGTTTTTTCTTATTATTTATAATTTATGGGTATTCTTATGCCCTTGAAATAATCACAATTTCCATTACCCAATTTCTTTTTCCCAGTTTGTCACGGATTCCACTGTGTTCTTGGCCATTCGGTTCCCTTTGTCATTCCTTGGTTTCCTCATTTGCAAGAATGGGGACATTACACTTGTCACTTCCTTCTCTCAGACCACTGGGAAGATTAATGACATAATATGCTTAAAGCCTGTTGGACTCTTTGAAAACAAGGTGCTACATATGCACAGTATTTCATCCTTATTGATCTTCACTTTGAGGGAAAATTGAGTAAAATGAACACAGCTGGGGCTTAGGTGAGAGGAGGATGTAGGGGCTGAAACTATCATTTGGGAAAACAATTCCTCTTACTTTGGAACAGGTTTTCTTTTCAAGGACCTTGCAAAATGAGATCCTGCACATTTTCTTTTCATAATTGATTCTCTGTGCAATGATTCTCTCTGAAGCTCATTGTCGTCTCATAATTTCCTTGTAGCATGTAAAGTTTGTCCTTTTCGTGATAATTTATAGAAACTGTGTTACAGAAAATAGAAGATTCTTAAAAATAAGAAGTAGCAAGTGAAAGTATGCAAGATGGCATTTCTATGAAAAAAATGGGGAAAAAGTACCTTCTATCATTATGTTCTTTCAAGAAATAAAGTTCAGATGTTAGAGTCTGGACTTTTGAAATTGTAGACATACCTAACAATATCAAAACAATTCCATTTCTCAGATCAGAGACTAGGAAACATTCCCACATGGATCATTGGTGTGAGGAGACACATAGGATTCACAGGAGGTCCCCTCAAACCTGTCACCTTTGATCCCATGTGGAGGGGATACCTACAGCCAACTACAAAGCGCTAACACATAATGTTTTTACATTTAAATACATCATCTTGTTTAATCTTCACAACAATTCCATTATTTTCCTAATTTCCAAAGTTAGGTGAAATAATTTGCCTCAGTTCACACAGCTAGGAAGTAGAAGAGCCTGAATTGAAAGTTATCTGGCAGGGGCACCTGGTGGCTCAGATGGTTAAGCATCTGCCTTCCGCTCAGGTCATGATCTCCAGGTCCTGGGACTGAACCCCATATCGGGGCTCCTAGCTCAACAGGGAGTCTGCTTCTCCCTCTCCCTCTGCCTCTCCCCCTGCTTGTGATCTCTCTCTTTCTCTCAAATGAATAAATAAAAAAATATTTAAAAAAAGTTATCTGGCATAAGTTAGTAACTACCATTGTTATAGTCTACTGTTCCCGAGAAGGAATTCAAAAGCTGATCCTATATTCAGTGAGTGTACTTTTGTTAAAACAAGTGCCTAATTCATCTCCACTAGGCTGCAAACTCTGTTGAAGGCATTGAATGTGTCATGTTCATCTTTGTGGGAAACCCAATCATAAGCCCAGTGTCTGTGCATAGGAAAGATGTCTGCTAAGGAGATATTGTTACCTCCTTGACCTAGATAAGAAACCTAAGGCTTGGAGGCATTAAGCAATGTGCCTACAATCCTGTAGCTGGTAAGGAGCAAAGCCAGGACAGTCGTGCAGGACTTTGGACTCAGATCTGTGGCTCCTCCCATGATACTACAGCTTCCTCCACTCTTTTTTTTCATCAGTGTTCCCAGGTTTCTGATTTTATAAGGTTCTCGATCACATCCTAAGCTCTGTAGGAAACTTAGGGAACATGCTATATACACTGAAACAATAGGTACCTTTAGCCTTCCAAAGACAGAGAGGTGAGTAGGTATTTATGGAGTTTCTGCAAGGTACCATGAATATTGCTAAATATATTACTAATCTCATTCGATTTAATTTTCTTAACTATTCCATGATGTAGTAGTGACTATGGTCCCATTTTATAGATGAGGAAATTGAGGCCAATAGAGGTTAAATTACCTGTCCAAAGTCACACAACCATTTAAACCCAGGTCATCCTGACTCTAAACCCCAAATTCATTCATTCAACTACACTAAAATGGTAACATAGTACAGTGTCTCTCAAAGCTTTATTTTAATCTAATTGTACAATGAATGACCAAGACTACTATTTTCCTTACTTAAGAGAGGCAGATTTTATTGAATCTTTTCATAGTTCATTGTCAAAATAATATTTTCACTGAATGTGAAATTAATTTAATTTGAATTTCACATTAATTTGAATGTGATTACTACTCATTAATGAAGTGAACTGAAAAATGATGGAAGTTTATTACAGGAAGAGTTCCTTCTGAGAGGGCTAGAATTCTTTGTCTGCATTCTTTTGTCTTCTGCCAGGCTGCTAGGAGGTCCTCCATTCACCCATGGAGGACCTGTCAGCTCTATCAGAAGTGCTGGCTTTCTCATCAGCATCAGGTAATCACTGGTTTCCTGTTTCTACCCACCTCACCTTCCTATTGCAAATCCCTGACATTCTTTCTTTCAATGAGAGCTGGTAACTCTAATCCCTTTCTGCTCTCTGCTTCAGCTCCCTCTTCTTTTTATCTATAGAGATTTTATATCCACACTTAAACAGAAACCTGCTGTCAGGATGCAAGCAGACGCTACCTCTGCTTTTGCCACTGCTGGCCAAAAGCCTAGGCCAGTGACAGTTGGGCAGGAATGAGATTCCTGGCACACCTGGGAAAGAAGCGTGTGGGGGCCCAAGGAGTGATGATGATAAGATACTGGCAAAGCAAAGTGGAATAGCAGCTGGTATGTGGAAAGTGTCATTAATGTTCTAAAGAGGATCTAAAGTCATTCTTGGAAATGTAATCTGTAAGATGAAACTTACAACCCAAGAATTTATTTTTATGGTTGTCTTGTTTCACAATAAAGAGATGAGATTCCATATATTAGCCAGGTTGTGAAAAATGTCAGAAATTTGAAACATTTGCTTCCTTGATTTTGGATGTGGACAGTGGTACATCACATCCCATGCATGTATCTGGGGTGTCTTAAAGAATCAGTCTTACCTTCTGAAATGAATGCTCAAAGCTTCATGTCTCAGACTCCAGGATCCCCACACTTTCACTAGTGTTGGGGTGTGTGGTAGAGATGAGGGAATACTTCTAGCTCCTGCATCCCCTTACTGACCCAGCACTTGGAGTATGCTTACTGAACCTGGAAAAGGTCATACTGTCCCCCAGAGATTGGCCAGGAATAGTGCCAGGTTGCCAGATCTTCTGGCTGGGGAACTAGATTTGGGACTTTTCCTACAGGAAGTGGGATGGGACTGATGACACTTTTCTACTTTGCTAAAGCTGGTGGCCTCTGGGGTAGGGGGACAACAGTAATCTATCTTATTCCTCTGGTGCTATCTTTGGTGCAGAACCATGCCCAAATTGAACTGGGGTCTTTTGTGTGCTTAGACATCTTTCAAATCCTTCTTTCTAGTTAGGATGAAGATGTTTCCAACGAAACCAAGCATCATTATCTTGCCAAATCAGTATAACTGGGGCTTGAATCATCTCTTCTTGTTCCCAACTTGTGTATTAAGGAGTTTTTCTTTGTCCTAGCTATTCTTCTGCAAAGGGTAATTCCGTTCCCTAGTGCTTCACTCAATCAAAAAATTGTATGCTAAGCTGGCCCGGCTTACACATATCCAGAGCTATTCTAACTTCCTAGCACCAGCAGCCCTCTCCAGAGTGCCAGGTTGCTAGAGGAAGACTGGCTCTCGACAGGAGTTGGTGTCCAGTTGCCTCGTAAATCCAGAACCTTTAGTGTAAAGTGAGGAAGGCAAGCTCTGGAGTCACAGTGGCTGGTTTCAAACCTCCCTGGTACAAGCTGTGTGACTTAGGCCAAGTTACTTAAACTCTCTGAGCCTCATTTGAAAACAGAGACACTAATTTCTATCTGATTGACCATGGTAATGGTGAGTATTAGGCTCTCAAGGTTTCTGTAGATACGTAGTATTCTCAATACAGCCCAGAAGTCTTGGCTCCACCCTGCCAGGAAGGCGTTGTCCACATAGCTGTGCATGTTGCCATCAGCAGTGTTACTACAATGAGCTGAGCAGACAAGAGCACATGGGTTCAGCATACATATTAACCAGAAGGGCTTATAAAACCCTAGCTTTCTCTATTCAACCAACCTAACATCCCATTCCTGGAAATATTTGGGAGAAATTTTAATTGCAGATAGGATGTAATGCAAATGAGGATGAGGCCAAATAAATACTGTATTATGAGTATTATTAATGTTAGCTATTATGCTTTATACACACAGGTCTATTGTGGTCTATGAAACACCTGTTACATATTTATATATCTGAGACTTTCCTTAGTCATTTTATGTACAGCCACTGTTTTGGCCATAGAGTTCATATAAGAAGGAAAGATGGGATAATTAAGTCAAACTGTATGATTTCCCGAAATTAACAGTAGGCTTTCCATTTTTTATTCCTGTCTCTCCCTCTAGCATTTTCATTTTCACAGGTGAGATCAGTTCATCCTGAAATTTAAGTAGAATGAAGAACAGGCAAACTCAAATAGAAAAATAAATCCAGGTCATCCAAACTGAAATTGTATTTTGGGTCATCTGTGAAATGTCTTTAACCTCCTTTTGTTTCCACAGCTGTAAAATGGAAAAATTACAGCCAATTCCATAATTTTAAGGGTTATGAACAAAGCACTAGAAAATACTTTTAAAATTGAAGTCATGCCCATCTTAATTTCCAGCTTTAAGCACAAAGTTGGCACAAAACAGGCAGTTAAATAGTCTGTTTCATGAGTAAAATAGTGTTGTATGTGGTATATAGTTCTTTGTTTACTCAGGAAACTCTACTGTGGAGCAGAAAAAATATTTAATTGGGAGTCAGGAAACCTTGATTCTAGTCCCAGAATGACCTTGTATGAATGAGGTGACTTCCCTTCTTAGAACTTTATATTCCTTATTTGCCACTTGAAGGAACTGATGCTCTCTGGCTCCTCCTTTCATTGCCAACACATTAATGATTTCATTTAATCAATAATGTAGAAGGATTATAGTATCAACAGTTCTCTTCTGAGATCTAGTAGAGGTCAAATCGTTTAAGAAGGCAGAGGAAGGGAGAAGAGGAGGGAGAGGAAGAGTTGGGAGAAGAAGAAGAAAAGGATAGGAAGAGGGAGAAGGAAAAGGAAGATTCCTTTAGATGCCATGGAGGGAGCAGTACCAGCCCCACATGATATGAAATAACTATGGTTTATCTTTGTACTTCTCACCATTCTGTATTCATTCAGTTCCCAGCTCCCATGCTCTCTCCGGATGTCCAGAAGACAGTGTCTAGTTGATGTTTTAATCTTCCCATCCTCCCTAGGTGTGTCCTCCCCCAATAGTCCCCATACCTGAAAATCTCCTCTTTCCTCTCCCAATCTAATCAACCACACATCTGAACCCAGCTGCAAGTTGGAAGATAATTAATTAATGCCTAAATAAGAGTAATTTAATCTTTAAACCTCCTCCAGATACTTAATCAGTTGTACATTTTTTAAAAAGCATGCTTGCAAATAGCCTGTTAGCAGAGAATGAAGTGAAGGGCAAATCCAAGAGGTTGTGGGCAGAATTGCATGGGTCTCACCAGGGCCATGCAGGTCCCTTGGGATTTTACTCCTCACCATAGGTCCCTGGAAGTGCCTCCTGCTTCCTCAGCCTCTTCCCATTCTTTTTGTCTGAATTCAGAGATGCTAGTAAGTGAGCTCTTATCACAATAGCTCCCTTGGGGCACCACGAATTCTTCATGAACTAAATCAGGGTATAAATAAACAAATATAACCCCCAACAAATGAATAAATAATCCATAGCTTCCTTGGTGATGACATTAGTGGCTGTGACTGTGGGAGTGAAAAGAGCAGAGCCTGTGGCTTCTAAGTTGACAAATGCTTAGATCCTTCCAGTAACAGAATAATAATGAAGGGCAATCGATGTTGACCTGGGATGAAGAATAACTCAAGTGATTTCTTGGACTATCTGCTTTCCCTCAAAAGCCCATTTATTCATAGCCAGGTATTAAATGAGTGAGAAACAGGGAACCAGAGAGTTTTTCTGCTTCACACGGTAGCCTTCCCCATTCTTTCCAAACCCATTTCAGTAGATGTGGCTCAAGCCAGAGGTTCTGTTGTAGCTGCAACCAGAAGGCAAGGACCCCAGCTCCCGGACTACATTAGAAGAAGGATCAGCTGTCTCCCAACAAATGAAGAATGCAGTAGCAGATGAGGGCTAGAGTCTAAGGAGTTACCAGGACTCTGAGCTATGACCATAAAGCTTCACTGGGGCATACTGGTACTTCCCTAATCATGCAGCTAAAAGCCAACAACACATGGACCGCCTCTCACCTCGAGAGCCTGGACACCCCCGCCTGCTACTCCAAAATGCAGTGGGCTGTGGGAGACACCTACATCTTCTTGTCTTTATGATTATCCCCAGGGATATTGTTCTAGAAGGCTTTGTTTGCGTGCTGCCTGGTCATTCTCCCTTGTTTGTACAACAGGATGCCAAATAAGTATTCATCATCTAGTTTTTTTGCTTCCTAAACTTTTTTTATATTCCTGAGAAAAATGCCCATATACACTCATGGAAAAATCTCACATCCAATTCCCAGAGGTTTCTGGATGGGCTGAAGATCGATTCGGTGGATCCTACATCAAGAACCCTGATAGAAGGAGCCATACTTGCTCAGGAAAAGCAATGCTAGAGATACCATATATCTCTGACAGATGTGTGTTAGAGCAGGCAGTCTAGAGGCATTATAAATATCATAAACTTTCTATGTTTATTTTCTCTTCCTAGACACCCTATCTAAAATAGAACCTTTCCCTATGTTTCTCTATCCTTTCACTACTTACTTCTTCTTCAGAAACGCTTATTACCACCAGATAAAAAGGTTTTCCAAAAAGTCGGGAAGCATGGCCTATGCTTATTTTTGAAATACATTAGTTATATTTTCAAATAATATGCTTACTATGTTTTCCTTCAAATTTTAAATGCCTTTTCAGGTGATGCACTTCTGAATTTAAAGCAATGGTCTATTTACTTACCTAAAAAAGTACAATGAAGGGGCGCCTGGGTAGCTCAGCCCGTTAAGCATACAACTCTTGATTTCGGCTTGGTTCTTGATCTCAGGGTCCTGAGAGTGAATTCCACATTGGGTTCCACCCTGAGCATGGAACCTGCTTGGGATTCTCCTTCTCCCACTCCCTCTGCCCCTCCCCCCACCAAATAAATTAATAAATAAGTGCAATGAAGTATTTTCCTTATTTTCCTTATATTTCTAGACTTTTTGGGCAGTCTTAAGTATGTGTATTATACTGCTAGAGAACATCTCAGTCAGAGGAAGGGGATTAAAAAGCACATTAGTATGGATGCATGTTTATTTGCTCTCATCATTAACATTAGTTATTACCTCTGCAATTATGATTGGAATATATAATCTCAAGTCCCATTAAGTCTTATTCTTCTAGTCTCAGCAGGCTCTTGTATCAGCTAATTAACGCAAAGGTCATTGTTCTCATTTTTAGAATACCAACAGATTGTAAAAACACAACACTGATTATGCTGCCAGGTTGGAAAAGACACAGCATGAACAGAATCTTCTGCTCCATGAGAAGGAATGGGCTTTTTCTAACCATGCTGCATGGATAGAATTGACCCAAGACCAAGAGGAAAGTTCCAATCAAAATCTCCCTGGACTGGGAATATTGTTATAAGTATACATCCAGCTGTGGAATCCTAATGATTTTCTTGAAGATGGTGGCCCTGGGTCTCTTCTCAGCTGAGAGATGATTCAATCAGCAAATATTGATCATGTCCCTACTGTTAGCAGTGTGCTGGTGGCATAACACAATTGCTGGGAAGGGACTCCCACTCTTTCAGTGGTTAACTGAAAGTGGACACAGCAAGCTACTTAATCGTTATATAAGGTAGAGGGTGACACATGCCAGAAAAAGGTGCAGATGGATTTCTATTGCACATAGAAAAGGGTCAGAGGAATGAAATAGAACTTCTAGCTGGAGAGGAAACAGGATGGGCTTGATGTAAGTGAAGCCACTGAGGTAAACCTGGAGAATGAGAAGAATTGAATATGCAGTGATGAAGGAAAGTGTGTTCTAGCACCTTCGCAAAGGCATAATACAGAGGACCCCCAGAACTCTAGCACAACGTTCATGTATTTGCTGTAAGTTGCAGACCATTTCTGCTGTCCTAACTCTGCTTCACTCCCCTCTCTCAATGGTTAGCCCCACCTTGGCAATGCCAGCAGGGACCAAGGGGGAAGTCTTCATTAATGCAGGCGGATACTTCTAACTACTTGGCTGATAAATGCTGGAAAAAAAAAAAAAAAGATTAATGAAGGCTCTATACTATCTTAGAAGCATAGCTAAGAATACACATCAGTGTAGCATCCAGTTTTGGAGGAAATCTTTAAAAATCTGCAGTTAAGTAGGGAAGTTTACCACAACTAAAGTTTTTCTGGCAGAAAGCAAATAATAACTAGTCAGAGAGAATAGCTCCTCTGAAAGACTCCTGTGATAGTTGGAAAAAAGCCAGCTTTCTTCTATCAGCGCTGACGTATAAAGGAGATGTCACAGGAATAGCTCATACATGAAACAAAATTGACATGTTCAGGGCACTCAGTTTCCCAAGACTTCACTTTGAACACCAGAAGAAACAGAAATAGTCTGGTGGGGTAATAAATTGAAAGTGAATCCAGACTTTTGTTTCCCCTTCATCTTGTTTGAAATACAATATATACTCTTACTAAATTTGCTTGTGCTTTTACCCATTTATGAAACCTAATTTCTTTAAAAATATATCCCATGTGCACTTATAAAACATTACATGAATTCATAAAGTGTAATTTTTGCACATGTGCTTTATCAAGTGCAGTCCTTTGTCTTTCTTTTCCCTTTTATGTTGGCTCCAGCACTGCCCAGTCTTCCTTCCACCTACATAACCCTCTACTCAATCCTTGTGAGCACCTCGGATATGTAGACCCTATTTGCTGCAAGCTCATACAATCGTAATTTGCATATATACAAATATACCTGTATAGGGAGCTTTGCACTGGTTTGTTGTACACAAAACCCCCCATCACACTAATCGTACTTCTCGATCTTGTTTTTCCACTCACCATTTCTTTGTGGAAATCAGTCCAAGTCAAATGCTTTACCTCTCATCCATTCTTTTAAATGATTGCATTGGGTTTCCTGGTGTGGATACAAAATTCAAGGTTACCATGCCTTGCTTTGTTCTTGGGGTGAATAGTTTTAAATGCCACCAAAATAATTATTTCAAATGGCAACAAGCTAGACTTATAAAAGCATATTTTTACATCAGCCATCAATATTAAGAAGCTAATTAGATCTGTGCACATTACAGGGAGACACTGGAGACTTCCATTGTTCATACTCTTCCTCCCCCCACCCCACTCATCCCCTAGAAGTACTGGAAGCTTCACCATCAGGCAGGAGAACAGGCGGGTAAAGACCATGTTTAAATGATCATTCCAAGTGAAACTGGCATTTGGCTGGTTTCTATTGTATACTCATTCAGTAACAACGTTCTGCCTTCTTGGCATTATTCTTCTATATGGGCACTTTTTGCCTCCAGCCTACTTCTGTCCACATCTTGTGTCATCCATCTCCCACATTATCCAAGTGTAAACCTCTTACTTGCCCTCTCCTCCTGTACTTTTCATATCTGTCTGGTTTGGTCATTCCTCCTTGCTGAGCTAATCCTCTTTCTTTGTGCCATACTTCCTGAATGTTCACTATTTCTCCACCTCAGTATTTATTGCTTTTTTAAGATAATTTTTTAGAGAAACAATTCACTCAAAAATATGAAATGGCTCTACTCCTCATCACATGTCCACAAGAACCACTCTTTAGATTGTTTTTAAGTTTGAGCTGTAGGAATAGCTCTTTACCTGCTTTCATTCTTCATGAATTTACTAATCCCCTGAGTGCACTGTCTGTATTGTCTTATGTATCGTGTGGGCCCAGAACTCAGCACAATTCATGGGGTCTTCCATGCAGCAAATGCTCAGAAGCCATCTGTTGGGCTGACTTTGTTGCATTTGTAATCGTTACATGGTCATTTTGGCTCCTGGAGTCCATTATTTCTCACCATTGGGTCCACACATCCTTCGGTCACCAACTCCCCATGAAACATTTCCTGTTTGTTTTCTCCTTTCCCTCTACCTCTTCTTCTACCAACACACTAGTTTAGCTCCTTATTCCTCCTCTGGGCTCCTGTACAAAGGTCCTCTGAGGAGCCATCCTGTTTCCTGTATCTCTTCAGTCATACATATTAAACAGAAACTTCCCAAATCTTAGCTCTCATTTTGTCATTTCCTTAGTCAAAACCTCCAGTGCTTCAGCCAATTAGATAAAACCAGACCTCTTAGCCTGGCTTTCAAATGTCTGCCATGCACTGGTACCAAGCTCTGTATCCAGGTTTATCCACACCACACTACATGGTCTTGTCGTAGTCATCCTGGGCTATTATGTATTTTCATTTTCTGTATTTGCAAATTTTAGCTGTTTAATATGTGCCTTATTTATTTCCTTTTTTACGTACCTTAAATATGGACTCATCTCTATTGTAGATAACTTATTCATTCTTGAAGTTCTTGAAAAATCGCTATCAGATCCCACAGCCTTTGTGAGACCTGCTTTGATTTCTTTCAACCAGATGTCATTCTCTCTGCACAACTTCATTGTGTTTTGTTTATGCCACTCTTCTGGTTCTTTTATATATATATATATATATACACACACACATATATGTAATTATGTATATTTTAATTATGTTGTATTTATTATATTAAATATTACACTATTTGTTAAATTATATATTATTTACTATAATATACTATATATACTATATATTTAATATATACTATATATACTATACTATCACATACTATATATATACTATATAGTATATATACTGTATATTTAATATATAATCATTTATATATATATATGCACACACAGATACATGTATATACATATATATATATATATTTGTGGTTCCTTTAATCATATATTTGATTACTAGACTATAAATCTTTTAGACTAGAGATCATGCCTTACTGATTTTTGTTTCTTGCATTATGTGTTTCAGATGGGATTCATGAACTTAAATATAAATTTTAAAGAACAATTTAACTGTTCCTTACAAAATCCCCAGTAACTTTGGGCCTTTCAACCTTTAATAGGAAAAAATTAAAGCCAGATCTTCTTGACTAAAAGTATAGTATCATAATATGTTTGTTGTAAGAATGTTCTAAATTTAAATGAAAAGTATTTTTTACTATATATTTTAAGTAATACTCATGGATATAGAATACAATTTCAATGAGTTATCCCCTCTTAACTAATACCTTGGAACAATAAAGAGTTTGGAATATTTTTGACACATTCGAAATCTTCTAAGATATACTAATCCATATGGCACCTCCATTGTTGAAAGATAAGATTTTATATTTACAGAGCACATAAATGCTGGGCCAAGGCATTTCTCTCCAATATAAAAAAAAAATTTTTTTAAATTTTTTTCTCAAGGGTTAGTAAAAAACTAGCTGCATTTTAATCTAAGTAAAAACATGTGCTGTATAAGTCTTTGTTGTGCACAATTATTGCTTTTTTAAGATAATTTTTTAGAGAAACAATTTACTCAAAAATATGAAATTTTCCTTTTAATGTATTGTTGGATCCTATTAGCTAGGATTTTGTTGAGGATTTTGGAATCCATATTCATCAGGGATATTGGTCTGAAATTCTCCTTTTTGATGGGGTCTTTGCCTGGTTTGGAGATTAAGGTAATGCTGGCCTCATAGAATGAGTTTGGAAGTCTTCCTTCTGTTTCTATTTTTTGAAACAGCTTCAGTAGAATAGGTATTATTTCTTCTTTGAATGTTTGGTAGAATTCCCCAGGGAATCCATCAGGCCCTGGACTCTTGTTTTTTGGGAGGTTTTTGATCACTGCTTCAATCTCGTTACTGGTTATTGGCCTATTCAGGTTGTCAATTTCTTCCTGTTTCAATCTTGGCAACTTATAGGTTTCCAGGAAGGCCTCCATTTCATCCAAATTGCTCAGTTTATTGGCATATAGTTGTTGATAATAATTTCTAATAATTGTTTCTATTTCCTTGGTGTTAGTCGTGATCTCTCCCCTTTCATTCATAATTTTATTAATTTGGGTCCTTTCTCTTTTCTTTTGGATACGTCTGGCCAGTGGTTTATGAATACCCAACTTTTACATCAACATGGATGGGACTGGAGGAGATTATGCTAAGTGAAATAAGTCAAGCAGAGAAAGTCAATTATCATATGGTTTCACTTATTTGTGGAACATAAGGAATAACATGGAGGACATTAGGAGAAGGAAGGGAAAAATGGGGGCAGGGAATTGGAGGGAGAGATGAACCATGAGAGACTATGGACCTGAGAAACAAACAGGGTTTTAGAGGGGAGGGGGGAGAGGGGATTGGTTAGCCCGGTGATGGGTATTAAGGAGGGCACGTACTGCATGGAGCACTGGGTGTTATATGAAAACAATGGATCGTGGATCACCACATCAAAAACTAATGAGGTACTGTATGGTGACTAACATAACATACTAAAATTTAAAAAATAAATAAATAAATAAAATCTTTTAAAAAAATGAAATTTTCATTCCCACTAGACCTATTTGTTATAAGCAAGAATTTTGCTGGTCAAAATGAATCAAAGAAATTTAATGTTAGTGTGCTTGGCATTATGGTTTTTCCTGGATCTGAAAGTAATGGCCTTTCGTTTCTTCTCTCTCTCTTTTTTTCTTATTGCTTAGCAAATATTCATTTTTTTCTTTCATGGCCTTCTGCCTTATTTTGACCACAAAACAAACAAGCAAGCAAGCAAACAAATGAACACAAAAACTCCAGGACATGTTGTATATGGAAAAATCAGCATAATTCATAAGGAACAATCTTCTATAGCCTTTACTGAACTTTAAATATAGGACTCTCATGTAAATGTGCCTGTTATCCCATGATCAGACTGTGTATTAACAGACCGAAAACCTGAATTAAAATGCAACTATAGAACAAGTTTAAAATCAACAGCAAACATACACCATCATTACATATTTAAGTCACATTTAATCACATGTTTCTGCAGAACGATTATTAATTGTTTTTTGTTTAGATAGTCTTCTTGGAAAATGATTGCAGTGATGATTTATTTAGATGGCTCAAATTCTGTGATATTTGTGATCGATGTGTATTTTAATTAGTGATAGATTTCAGGACCTTGCCATGCATATCCTACTGGATGTGTTTCTGTAGACTCTGAGTTAGGAAATGAACGTGGAGATAAGTGTTCAGGCTTGGCTCTGCCCTTAGTAGCTCTGTGACCATGGGTCTTGCTTTCTTCCTCTGCATATATGAACATCTATCAGTCTATTCTGTTCTTCCTAGGAATGTATATGGAAAATAGCTCCACCCAGGAATTGGTCCTCTGATAATTTCTGATGTCCTTCTCTCCTTTTAACTTTATCAGTGAACATATCATACTTTTTATGTGCTAGTTAGCAGGGACTTTCCAGACCGCACTGGGGGTTCAACTCCATTCTCATGATCTTGGGAAGGCTGAGACCATGATATTGCTTTGATAATCTCTCCTGAGTATAGATTCACAGGTAATGACAGTACCTGTCCTCAGACAGGCACAGTTCCACATGGAAGGGTTTAAAGAGGTATGAATGGACTTGGTACCAACTCAGAGTAGTTTTACATTGCACGGACCCTGGAAGATTGGAGCAAATAAGTGACCAGACAACCCCACTAGCCAAAATTAAGACCAACATTTGATAGGTCTTGGCATGAAACATTTCCCAAAGACTGTGACATTAGGGAATGTTTATGATGTGACTTTGAATCACTGTGATACACTGCCCCCCCCAAATAATTATTTACATGGGATTTTATTTATTTAAATTTGATTTTTACTACATTTTGACCACCAATACTTCTAAGTAATGTGAGGTTATATTTAGCTGCTACCACACAGATGGATAGTAGCTCAAATTCATAGAAGTGTGACTCCTGAAACACTAGTCTGAGTCTCATGCAATCTTTGCCATTTTGATTCTTTAAAATTTCTGGTCTATAAGGGACAGCTTTGAAAAGTTTATATGGAATCTAATTTTCTTGAGACAATTCACAAATTAGCTTCTGTTCCAATTGTTACATCATAAAGATATACTAATAAAACAAACAATGCCTAAATATAAATTGTGCTTCCTGTAACAAACTATAATCACCTGCTTCTATAAACCATGGTTCTTTATTTTCCCTCTGACCTTGGGCTGCCTCTCAGGCCATTTTACTGTTTTCGCCCTCTCTCTCAATTTCAGCTTATCCTTAGGTGCTAATTAAAATGGCAGGTGTTAAATTGATCATTAGCACGTTTCAGCTATTGCTCTGAGCACAGAAGTCCCTCAAGTGATTCTTTGTTTCTCCCAATATAATCCCTCTTTCTCCAGACATCTCTGCTGCTTTTCCCTAGCAGCTCTAACTGCTTCTTAAAGAGAAAGCAGATAACCTAGCATGTCTGCCCCAGCTGTTCCTCATTTATTTCTCAGGCTTGTTGCCTCTGAGTAAAGGATACAATCAGATTTTTTTTCTTTTAGTAATGGGCCAGCATCTTATTTAAGTATTTTGGAAAAATAAAACAAAGCAAAGCCCTATTAGACAGATTTTCTACACTTCTCATTCAAACTTCATGTACCGCAGTAGACAGCATGCATATGGACACTCTTCTTTCTTTAAAAAAAATGATTTTTTTGTGTGTGGTAAGAACAATTAACTTGAGATCTGCCCTCACAGTTTTTCAAGCGCATAATACAGTATTGTTAATACACAGACTATGTTGTATAGATCTCTAGATCTTATTCATCATGTATAGCTAAAACTTTAAACTGGTTAAACAGCACCTATTTCTTTCTCCCTCCTGCCAGTCCCTGGCAACCACCATTTCTACTCTGTCTCTGTGAGTTTGACTATTTCAGACATCTCATATAAGTGGAATCATGCAGCATTTGACCTTTTGCGTCCGGTTTATCTCATTTAGCATAATGTCCTCCAGGTGCATCCATGCTGTTGCAAATGGCAGGGTTTCCTTTTTTTAAGGCTGAATAATATTCCATTGTATGTATATACCACACTGCTTTGTCCATTCATCTGTTGATGGACACTTAGGTTGTTTCCACATCTTGGCTATTGTGAATAGTGCTGCAATGTGCATGGGGGTGCAGATATCACTCCGAGATCCCAATTTCAGTTCTTGTGGATATCTACCAGGAGTGGGATGGTTGGATCATATGGTAGATCTATTTTTAGTTTTTGAGGAACCTCCATACTGTTTTCTCTCTGCTCCCTGACCCCATGTTGCCACATCATTTTCCTCCTACACTGTGTTAGGAAAAGTTGGAAGGAGGACATCACTGTTTCCAATCTAGGCGGAGCTGGTGTTATTAGGCTTGCCTGGCCCCTGGAGGAACCAGGTAAGGGGAGAGGATGCTGCAGGTGCTCTTCTTACACCTGAGTCGTCTTAGCCTATGGCTAAGGCACCCAAAGTTTAACAGGTCCTGAATTTTGAATGGCAAAGCAGTTTTACCACATGTGAATGGTATTGAACCGTATCTCTTAATTTCTCTTAGGGCAGTGTTTCTCAAACTTGTCTGCACATCAGAATCATCTGGGGGCCTTTAAAAACTACTGATGTCTGTGCTCTACCTGCAGAGACTTACTTAGTTACTAAGTAACAGTGAGTTACTTAGACTCTAGAGGGGGCTGGGCTTTATAAAGCTCCCCAGGAGAGCCTAATATAAAGCAAATGTTGAGAATCATAGTATTACTTCAGTTTATTCTGCCACTTACATGAAGCAGGAACGAGTAGGAGTAAGACTTTGGCAGCTCCTGCCCGAGTGAGTTTCACATTGCACCTGTGTGCTGGAGATCAGCGAGACCCCAGCCTCAGACTCTGCCATTAAGGTACAGTGATTCTGACCTCCAGGTAAATGGAGCCGGTTATTGTCTGGGTCTAACCAGTCAGTTTAGGAACCCCTCCTCCTGAGGGGAGGAGTTAATAAGGGCCCCATACTGCTCCTCCAACACCTACCCTGAGTCCTGGCAAGTGCAAGATCCCCTAGGGGCCAAGACAGAAACTTGGGGAAGATAGAGACAGAAACAACACCTGCCTCAATTAGTCCCACTTCACTCATCAAATCTATTCATGAATCAAGCATATGTATAAAGCCCTATATATTTAAGTCCTGTGGATTAAATAATGGCATAGCCTATTTGCAGAGTGAAAGCGTGTTACATTTGTTCCTGTAAGCTTTGGGTTTTATTTCTAGACAGACAAGGTAATTGGGATTACCTGGAAAAAGCCAGAAGTTTTGGCAGTCCTTTTGGTGTTGGGAAGGAATCCTTCCCTCTACCCCAAACTAGTGAGATTTAGGTAGCAATTTCATTGCTAAAAGTATTCACTGTTTAAAAAATGTTTATTGAGCATATCTTCATGTTGAGATACAAAGACAGGAGTCCTGTCCTTGAGGCATTTGCTATCTTGCAGGTTGATGTGGGGAGAAGCTGCAGATGCTATGAAAGAAGATGCAGAGGGGATACAGAGGAGGAAGTGGCCACATTCATACTAATAACTGTCATGTCTCAAATGTTTGCTATTAGCTCATGAAGTCAGTGTTCTCGTTATTTATATTTTACAGACGAGGAAATTAAGGTACAGAGAGTTTATGAATCTTAATGAGCACCACACAGTTTATTACAACGGCGAATAAACCAAGGCTATTGGGCCTCAGGGCTGGGTTTATGCTGTTGGGCTCCAGTGCCTGATGGTGTGTATATGTGCACGTCTTCATGACGAGATAGTCCTTTTTCCCAGATAACATAAGTGACAAGTGCAATTCAGGAAGAAAAAGCTGCATGAAAAAGACAAAAGAGAATTAAGGCACTTTGGGGGGCTTCAGTCTGTTAGTATTTACATATAAATTAAGTGGAGAGTTTCAGGTTGGTGGGAAAACACAGCAAGAAAACATAGCCATGATGGGAAATTGTGTATAATGGTACTAAAATTGAATGTTGACCTGTAAGAAATGCAGATACCTTGAATGAATCTAGGTAGGGTAAAGCTTAGTCCATTTTGTGTCTTAGAAACTTACAGGGATGAACTGCAGGGAGTTGAAATGGCATCAGAGATATCAATTAGCAGATTCCTGAGTCAAGACATTTTGGAGAGAATTAAGGCCAGAATAGATGGAGAGGAAGAAGGGGAGATGGATAGAATATGCTAAAGAATTAAAATTTATGGCTCAGACTCTCAGTGACAAATCAGGTGTAGGAGTAGGGAAAAGATAGCAGTCTAGGATTATTGAGTGGATGGTGGTGATATTTACCCATTCATACATTCAGATATGCAACAGATATTTATCAAGTACTCTTATGTGACAGACCCTGTGCAAAGTGTTGGGATATAACACTGAACATCCCAGGCAGAGTCTCTGTCTTTAGGGGCTCACATCCTAGAGAAGGGAAACAACACATAATGAAGTAAACACAAATTCAGCAGTGGTTACAGCCACAAGTGCCATTACAGAAATAAAAGGCTGGTAAGAAAGTAAAGGGGATATTATTTTAGCTGGGAAGAGGGGAATGAAGAAGACCTATTTGACGAGGGAATATTTGAGCTTAAAACTGAGTGATGACTATGGTGAGCACTGTGAATTGTGTGAGACTGATGAATCACAGGCCTGTACCTCTGAAACAAATAATACATTATATGCTAAAAAAAAAAGAAGAAGAAGGAGATAGCAGGAAGGGAAAAATGAAGGGGGGGAAATCAGAGGGGGAGACGAACCATGAGAGACTATGGACTCTGAGAAACAAACAGAGGGGTCTAGAGGGGAGGGGGGTAGGGGGATAGGTTAGCCTGGTGATGGGTATTAAAGAGGGCACGTACTGCATGGAGCACTGGGTGTTATACGCAAACGATGGATCATGGAACACTACATCAAAAGCTAATGACATAATGTATGGTGATTAACATAGCATAATAAAATTTAAAAAAATTATAATAAAAATAAATTTTGAAAAAAAAAACAAACTGAGTGATAGGACTCAGCCCTGTGAAGAGCTTGTGGAAGAGGGATTGAGACAAAGCAAATAGTAAGGACAAAAGCCTAGGGTAGAATAGATGCCTAGGTTCAGAAATAGAGATTCTTTGAGGATATTTAATGTGTAGAAGAAGAGAAGATAGGACGTGATGAATCTAGGGATATATATACAGGGTCCAGATTATAGCCAGAAGTAAGGAGTTTGGATTTCATTTCAGTAACAATGAGAAAACATTGTAGGGTTTTAAGCTGGGTGACCCAATGTAAGGGAACCAAAGGAAAGAAGTCAGTTTGAGAGGAGGGGAGATGAGATGCTAATCCTAGTCATGTTAAGTTTGATTAGCCCATTATACATTCAGGAAGATATATTTAGTAGATAATGGAAATTGTGGGCCTGGAGAGAATAGCATGGGCCGTGACACCAGATTTGGGAGTGATCAATACATATGACATAGGACTATGGGTGAAATGAGAATAGAGCCAATAGTGAGTCCTGGAGAACAGGTAAGTAGAACCAGTTGTGGTATCTTCATATAATAAAAATTACTCAGCAATAAAAAAGACTTATGTATATTAATATATACAACGATGTGCATGGATCTCATAAATGATTGAGTTTAAGAAGCCTGACCCAAAAAGGGAACATATCATGTGATTCCAATAAAAGGAAAGTCAAGCTAATCTATCATTATAGAAAGAGCTCAGTGACTGAACATGAAGAAGAGATGAAAAGGGGAAGAAAGGGAAAGGACAGGATTACCAAGTGACAAACTTTGACAGTAATGGACATGTTTATTATTTTGGTCATCGTTAAGATTTCCCAGGGGTAAACATATATGTTAAAGCTTATCAAATTATACACTTTACACAAGTGCAGTTTATTGTATGTCAATACAATACATCAATAATCCCATTTTTTTCTAAAGGATCCAGAATATAGAAGAAAATGAAATATAGAGCCAAAAAAGTTATATTTATTTAGGTATACAGCTAGTATTTTTGTATAGAAACAGAGAAGCTGAAACAGAAGATATATTCAAATACATTTTAGGAAAAAAAATAACTTTTTTGAATTACAGAACATGCAAAGCTTTTAATCAAAAAGTCTTTTAATTGTAAAATTTATAAAAATCAAGTGGTGTTGAAGGAAATGTTAATTGCAATACACAAAAAGGGTGAATATAATAGGATATACTTATAATTTATTTTGCAGAATCTGGTTAACATGGATTTTTCTCCTAATTATATATATAGTTTTTAAAATTATATATATAGTTAACATAATGATTTATACAATTATATTTTATATCTATTATTTAAATTCATATTTTTGTACTTATTTCTATCTACATAAGCAGGGAATAATAAACCAAAACAAAACAAAAAAAAAAAAAACAACTGTGTGGAGGTCAAGCATCTGAGAAAATGCATGTAAACAAACAAAAACTACACATCTAGTAGATAGCAGAACAGGCAGTGAAAATTTGTTCTATTTGTTCTCCTATGTCTCCCGTAGAATGCACCAAAGGTCATTCATTTATAACACAAAGTCTTCTGGAAAGAATGATTATTACTTAATATTAGTACCCATCTCTTTAATAAGAGAACTTTTTTTTTATTGGAGGAAGGAACACCTATTGATAACTAGGAATGGAAAGGTAAGAATGGTCAAACAGGAGAACATTCCATAACCGGAAGGAACATGAATACGCAGAGGTCAATAGAAAGAAGAAATTTAAAAAAAAATTCAAAAAGGTTAATGGTCAGACAACAAAGGTAGATTTTGCATACTTGGCTATTTTTCTAGAATTTGTGAAAATCAATTTCAGAATTGATGATATTCATCCTGAGGCTATCAGGACAGTTTGGAAGATGGAAGCCTCAACTTTCTCCAAATCAACTTAGTCCCCTAGTCTGGTCAAATTTCTTTAGTCCAACAGAATATTGTCACATTCAGTTCTTTGGGGAAGAAGCCAGGAAGAAGAAATTTAGAAAATAAGAAGCTGGATGTATCTTTATCCTACTTTATTCATTCTTCCTTTCTGATGTTAATGGTCATAAAATTTATGCCCTTTTTGAAAGTTGATGTTTTGCTATACTAAGAACTTACTTTATGGCTTATTATGATATCATTATATATTATATCTAATTATTATTACAAGCACATACTTACTGGGCTGAGTATCATGGGAAATTTAAAGGCTCTGCCCTTGAAACAATTACAAACTATGTTGAGGGGAAGCAGGATGTGTGCATGAAACATCTAGGGAAAAATTCATAGACAAATAAAGCAATGCATAGCCTAGCTGCTGCAATCCCCTGACCAAATTTTCCAATTATAAAATCTATTTCCTTAATACTGAATAGCACTTTTTGTGAATCCATTTTTTTTAGGATGCAAGAAAATCTGATCTTTCAAAATCTCAAACTAAGCTGACAATTTTTGCACTTAAATAGTAATCTCATATTGCAACTATACCAACAATAATGCTTTCCAACATTTCAAAATAAATGATCTCTTTCTGGTTCCAATCTGTCTTCTCAGTCTGGCGTTCATTCTTTTGCAGAAACCAAACCTGGTCTACTTTTTGCAACTGAAATTTCCAACCTTTTGGGACACATCTCATAATATTCTTTAGCCGCATCTCCATCAAAATTCTACCCTTTATTGCCCAAATGCCACAATCTCCATTAACTCTTCTCTGCTCACACCATATGGAAATGATCACTTCTCTAAACCTCATTTATTTGTTCAAGCAGCATTTATTAAATATGTCACACACATGTTAGACATAAGCACAAATTTCTAAGGGGACTCAGAATGGTTACCCTTAGGGTTTGGTATAAGAGAAAGCAGAAAGTGGATGCTGATAAGGCTAGGAAGGTAGAAATATACAATATCATAAAGGATCTTGTATTCTTTGCTAAGGAATTTAGATTTCATCCTGTATGATACAGCTGTAAAATTTTATGTTTTCCAGGGGATTATACTGTTTTATACTGAAATCACTGGGGTATATACCCTATTTTCCTTCTTAAATATACAGTCCTAAAGAACAAAGACTGTGTCTCATTCATCATTAGATGCTCTACATTACTTTGAAGGGAGACCTAGTTCATGCATTTTGTTGAATGGAGCACTGTATCATGTGTTGAAATCCAATGGAGCACTGTATCATGTGTTGAAATCCATAGAGACAACAAAGCTCTCCCTTGAGAATCTCACTGAAGTTTAAGAGAGCCAAAAGGTTCAACGGGTGAAGTAAACAATTTACATTAATATATCCAAATGAATTCATATGATTCTTTGTGAATTTTGCTTAATGTCAAACCAAGCAAGTCCAGAAAATATGATTGTTAAAGTTCCCTTAGCAATGTGAACTCGCCCACATTGCACATGTATAGGGCTTGCAACACTAGTTAGCATACTAAAAAGAGCCTTTTATATGATAGCATGTATTCACTCTAATGTTGCTATGAGAAATGTTGCCTTTCTTATTTTCATAGATATAACTTTTTCACTGAAGCATTTACAGAAGTTTCAAGTATTATTTTTCACAATACGCCTTGCCTATGGGGAAAGTATTTCTGAATTGTCGTGTAAGATAGGATGTCAGTTTCATTGCCACATCATCTGCAAGAGGAATGAGAGGATTGATATTTCCTTTGTGTTTGGAAAGTAGGAGGTTAAGGAGAGGTTAATATAAGAAAGTGAAAAATCACTGTCCCCATCTGTGCCTGGGACACATGTTCTAAGCCTGAAAGAGTGAGAGTGAGTATGGGTGATCTCCAGTTCTGATGGCAAGAACAATGAGAAGAGAATGGCAACCACCCTGTGCTCCTGTCTGCACAGGGGAAGGCATTTAGGCCGAGTCAGCCATTCTCCAAGCATTTTGAGTATCAGTCTATTTAATTGGCTCATAATTATAGAGGAGTCTTTTAGCTAAACACTTCTGTTTGGGATGGGATGAAAGATGAATTCTGATGGTGACCTGAGGATCTAGTCCTGCGATTAACTGTGTGCTAGTCTGTGATTTCCTTGAGATAGAGGAGTTTGGCTTCAGACTACCTCCGCTGGGTGTATCTGCATTATTCAAGATGAACTATTCTTTAAAAGGATGTAAAAATAAAAGATGCCACCAGGATAATCATTCCACACTTGTTTATAACCGATTACTGTGTTCAGTACAAGGAAGTTCAAGTTTAAAATAAATGCTGCACCTGAAGCCAATTAGAAGAGAGACATTATTATTTTCTTGCTGTTTGAATCCAATTTTTAAAGACCACAAAGGGGTTATTTAGATGGCAATAAATGCATTGTAAAGTCTTTTTTCCCTGACTACAAAGCAATCTGTTGTGTTGGAAGTTAGACTAGCAAAATAACTCAGAGGCTGACAAAGTAGCAGGGAAAATAAGGGTTGTTAGCAGCAGAATATCTAAATCAATATTATGCTTTAGTCTAATTAATATGTACTTTGTTATTGCCAGGTAAGATTTATTGGTACAAAAGCATAATAATTCTATCACTCGAGCTTGTTAATAAAATTAAATTAAGGGCAGATGAGCCTTGATAGTTATATACGTTTTTCTGTGCATTTGCCAAGTTCTTGAAGAGTCAAGAGTATGATAACATTAAATATTTTAACAGTGCGAGTGCAATGAGATACTAAAACAATATGGCCCTTGAAAGCTGACTGGCAAAAATAGAATTAATTTTCTAGTATGAGTGTGAGTTAGGGTGAGGACATTCCTAGCATTGAACCAGGAATCACCTGGCCAAACCTTGGAAATGGACCATGATGTTTGCCAGGAAACTATAAGCAGACCCAAGCCTGGCCAGTGAGTGTGAGCAGGGCCAAGCTCAGACCTTGGAGAGCCATAACTAAACAGCGTGAGGGTCTCAGGCAAAGGAGGAAAACCCATGGAAAGCCAGGAGGAATTCACAAGATGCCAACCAGGTGAGCTTAGGCTGGTATAGGTCAGATTATTGGTTTAGAGATTAGATCTTTTTGGAGGGCCAATGGATCACATCCAATAGTAATTGTGACCCACTTGCTTAAAATATAGTTGTAAATTTGGACAATTATCGCTCCCATTAGTTTTTCTTATTGTTGTCTTTTTAACACACATCAAACAGTATGGTCACTTAAGGTGGGAAGTGTCCTAGTTTGGGTGCTATTTTTAAAAACTTTGCTTACTTAGGGCACCAAGATAATGACTCAATGTCCAGGTCAGGCTTACCCAGTTTATATGACCCTCTTTAGCTGAAACCTATAAAAAGTTCTTTTCACCTTAGATTTCATAAACACATACATTAAAATAATTTAGTTAAAGGAACAAAATCCATATTGTGCAATATTTATTTATTTCATTTATATTTACATATCCTAACTCCTAAGAACTTTGAGCTTCTTCCAGCTAATTTAAAATAGTATCCTGAGGTAACCACAATGTAATTAGGTGCCGCTGATTGGAAAGCTAAACCCTTGGAGGTCAATGACAACCTAGGACCTTTCATATTTCCGATTTCTTATTCTCCCCTTCAGGAGTTCTGTGTTGATGAAATAGGAATGAGTGATTCCATTTCTAGGACCAGTGCTCTTTCTATTTCTAATGATACTTACAAAATTCATCACAATACTGAAAACAGGGTGAATCCCTGTTACATGACTCCTCTGAGAATAGGTTCTCCTTTGAAAGTAGTAAGATTCATTTTTAAAGTCTGATGATTGTAAATTTGGACTTATCAAAAAGAATATTCATTAAGAAGAATAAAAACCTACGTGTTCCAGTCAAACCCAGATTGTGGCTGACTCTTCCTACTACAGAAGGCCTTTCCTCTAAAGTCATAATAGCTGCTTTATTGAAGATGCTGATTACCTTTTCTATCTGGGCAAGGTTTTGATGTTTAGTTATTTAATGCCCACTCTATGCCCTTCCCCAACTCTGCTCCCTAAAAGAGTACCTGTTTGCTGTGCTTGGAACTGCTAATGAGATATTGATCAATATAATTAACTAGCAAACATAGAAACTTAATTGCATTTTAACTAATTAATCAATGACAGTGCTCACTATTACTCTGGATGTGAATACATATGTATATGGCATAGCTCTATGCTCATAATTAAATATTTTCCATCCCTAAAAATGCATCACAGTGTACTCAAGATATAAATAATGACATTTACTTTATTAAAATTACTGTTAAGTAATAGTACCCAATGGGTAGTAAGATTCTTATTAAGCATTCTACTGTGAAATCTTGCTAGAGGCACAAGCACTGAATTATAAGTTGATGTCTGCAAATAATATGGATTAAGTTAGAGGCTCTAGAAAATGGGACACAGTATTTTCCTGAAAGTCTTGTTCTTATATCTTCTTCTTTGTCACATTCAACTTTCCCTTTCTATTTTTTACTCAACTTGTCTTGTTTTTCAATATTTTCTTTGCTCCTGGTTGGCCCTAGGCAGAAATGTAAATTGAACTCTTTTCTTCAGCCTCCTTTTCCCTCCATTCTTACCTTAGATGAGCTCATCTGGGTGACCCTAGTTTTCAGGCTGCCTTCAATCTGGGGAATCCACCCAAACTTTGTATCCTTGAGCATAGACCAATGTCCTAGTCATTCACAGACTTTTTAAAAGTTACTCATGCTCAATCTTATTCCCTTGAGGATCCTAATTCCTAGCAATCTGTGCTCCTGTGGCCTTGGGAATCTTTTTAACAGAAGCCTAAAGAGCATGCTCAATAAAAGAAGTGAACCAAATGGTGAGAAGTATAAATGTAGGCAGAAATTTGTGTATCTCACAAACGCATATAACTGCTCACATTTTCCAAATGAGTACCTCTCAGATGCTCTTTCTTCTCATCCTTACAAAAATTGCTGTTTCTGTTTTTTAAAAAATTCAGAAAAATAAATATGAGGTTTTTTTAAAACAAATAATAAACCCCAATTTTTCATTACTAGCTATAGAATCCATGTCTAATTCTGTATTTTACAACACCCCTTGGACCCCATGTGCTAAATGAAAGAGAAATGAAGGAGCTATTTACCAGTACTAGCTACAGTTAGTTACCAGGTAACTAACCGCTAATTACTAGGTAGTTACAGCTATTTATGTGGTTGATAAGAAACAATTTCACACAACTTTGTACCTTCTGAATTTCCAGGCTGTTGTGCAGAGCACATCAGCACAATTCCTGTTGAGGTGCCATATGTTCATGAGTTTTGATGTGATTTTTAGCCAGGCAAAGGAAAACCAGTGATGTGAAATGACATCATGACCTCTGTGAGCTCTAAACCAAGTAATATCAGAAAGCACCTGGCCAACAGTATTGTTATTGGAGTATGTAATTAGCACTTATAGTTTTAACAGAAACTTCCAGTATCTATCAGAGGTACTTGAAATTAATTATTATAGTACATTCATATTTTATCCTAAGCAGTGAATTAGCTGAAATTTACACACCAATAAAATATACAGTGGAGTTTTCATGGAAAATTATTATAGTATTAAAACAATGATATTTCCTTACGCTAAAAAATTAATTGACTACTTATATTTTAGAACTGTCACTGTTTTTTGGTGGCAGGATATTTTAATCACAGTTCCAGGAATTTTATTGCCTTTTATTTAGAAACTAGAACATAGCTTTTTTTTTTTTTCAATCTGTGGACTATATCAGTTGCTTATGTCTTAAGAGCATAATTGCTGACTTAAGAAAACCAATTAAAATATGAACACATTAGGAATGTTGCTGAACCAATCAACAGAATACTTCAAGACACTGATGCACATGAAGAAATCATATAAGAAATAAGAATCAGGCTGTTCTTGGAGAGTTAAATTGCTAAGATCCATTCTTAGGAGTGTGATTGGCCATATTTAGAATAGACCAAGCCTCTGTATAACACATGACTGAAAAGATTGGAAACCCAAAATCAAGATGATAAGGGGGAACAATGTTACGGAAACAAAACTGGATTGGGCCTTCAGTATGTTAAGGGGAAAACAAGTCAATATCACTACAGAATTCTGAGAAAGACTACAATCAATATAGATGGTAAACCTAACTAAAGACACAGTCAATCCCAGCTCATACTGGTTGGAATCATTTCATGAAGTCAGTCAATGGGGCTCCATTAGCTTACAGCTGCTAAACATTCAGATCACACAATGAAGCCTTCTTTTTGTTCCACTTAACACCTTTATTTTCCACATAGCTTGGGAGTGCTCTAAACTGCCAGGACAGGAATTCTTTTACTCATTTACTCATGCACTTGCACATTCCTACAACAAATACTTATTTCCAGATCTTGCTGTATCTTTTTCTGGATTGCAGGGAGAGAAGCTGTACCTCCATATGCCAGAATCTCTTCCCTAATTCTTGGTTTAGAGTCTGCCAATGAGACAGATTCTCATGAGATTTGGAAGGTGATAGAGGAGAAGTCATCATTCTCCAGAAACAGTTACTAAGGGCCTGAAAGGTGCACAGCAGAAGTCAAGTTCACAGAAACTTAAGGTGAACTGGTAAGGATCATCCCCTCTGGTGCTACAGGCATCCCACGTTGGTGGAAGGAGCTTCACTGATGTTTGCTCCCTTAGTTCTTCCAATAGTGTGTAAGCTTCAAAGTTCTGCATTAACATACTTTCTTATTGGAATCCTGATGTAAGTGTCCAGATTTCCTTTTTGCCATGTAAATGTATTATTTTCATTATCATTACAGAAAAATGATACAGATCTAGGTGAAAATTGCATATGAACAGGGTGACCTTGTTTCCCTGAAATACTCTCACTTTAGCAATTACCATAAAAACTAAACTATATGTCAAAGAGAAACTGATAAAAGTTTTTTCTTTCTTTTCTTTTCTTCTTCCTTCCTTTTTTTTAAACCTCTTCTGTTTGTGACTTTTACAAACTCTAGTTGATTCAAAATTTGTCCATGATGCTTAAGGGTTAGGGTATGTAAGGATATAATGAATTTAGAATAGTGTTTATTTTACCTTGACCTGAGCACTTTCTGTTCCAAAAGAAGTGAGAGGATTTCCCTGAGGACGTTATTTGTGTAATTCTCTGCCACAAGTTGCAGAGAAGTTCCTAGTACTCCAGGAAATAGTTTCACATTCTCTCGTAAGAGTCCAGAAATTCACTACCAAGTATAAACTTGTCTTTGTAATTTCAAGCTGCCAGTAGACTTTTTTCCCCATCAGGTTCCAGTGTTTGTCTACCCAGGAGAAGTTTGAAACTTTAATCTTTTTCCCACCCAAGGGAAGATGGCAGCATAATCAGGCATGCTATTACTCCAGACTCATTTCCCATATTTAGAGAGACCATGGATAGGATTAATGATGGTCATTTAGGAAAAGAGGTTGAAATAGACAAGATCTGAAGAGGATGTGATAATCAGAGTGTGCAGATGGATGGAAATTCAACAGGAGAAAACGCCCCATTAGCAGCTCAGCAATTAGAGTCATTTCTTTTAAGAGCAGATGTGCAATGTTCTTTATGGAATATGCTACATGTTTGAAAGGACATGTAGAGAAGAGCAGTTGAGGATAGCTATCATTTTATTAGTCTGTGGGACATTGAAATGATTAATTGTGAAAATAGATTTTGGAGTTTTCATTTTGTTCAAAGACAGACTTAACCTCTAGTCTCCTCCTGCAGCGAGTATTTCTTGGCTCTCTCACTAAGATTAAAATAAGCTCTGCCATCAGAGCCCTTTTCTCACCTGAGCATAAGAAGAAAGTTAGGAGCATGACCTTGCTTGACCAAATTATAATGAAGGGGCTCACAGGTCAGGAAAAGTCTTGCTCATAATCAAAAACTCTCTTCAAGTTTTTAGTTCCAATTCTTTGAAAATGCTAGCTCAAATATTAGGTCCACAGCACCTCCAAAATGTGTTGTCCTGGGGTGAACCAAGAAACTTGCCTGCTGTCTGTCATGGTATCTTTCAAACCAGTCACTTGTCATGTATGTTGCCACCATTCATTATGAATCTTCGTTATTGTTTCTCTTCTGATGACTCAACATAGCTCCATTACACATGGGCTCCATATCCAGTTGGCCTCTATTCCAATTTAATGCTACTGTTGGTCTGGATTTTAAACAGCCTTGTCTGTAATTTCCAAACTCAAGAAATCTGAGGAGGAAAACTGTTACTGATTTGCAAATGGTGTATTGCATTTCACTTTGCATTATTCATTTTCATTATTCACATCATGGTGCATTCTTGGCAGAGAGCAGAGAATTTTGAAAAAGTACATTCCCAGCGCCATGTGTATCATTTAAAACATAAAGTGATTTTCCTGCAATTTGATTTCATTAGGGCTCATCTAATTTCTGTCAGGTTTGGGGCCTGTTGACCTATGTGGATTTGCATAGCTAATAGTAAATCTAAAGTAAAAAAGCTCTTCCTTGCAAATCTCAAAAGATAAGGAGCTAATCCAGAGACCAGAGTGTGTTGAGGGCAAAATCTCAACAGTGGTGTCAGTCCTTTTCATTGAAGAAAAATGATTACTATCTGGAGCCCTCGATTGCTTTATCTTAGATTGAGACTCACTAGGTGAAGGTCTGAGGTATGAGAATGTTCCTTTGGGAATAGCTTTCCAGTGCACATGGGCCAATTCTTTACTCAACAAATTTCCAAAGCTCAAATGGTCAAGTTCTTTTGCATTTCTTAGAACTGATCTTCAACTTTTCATTTTCATGAAAATGTCTTAGTTATAGACATACTTCCACTACAGAAATGCTGCAGATATCTTTCCTGAATCAGCCCCACTGGCTCTAATTAAGGTTCAGAAGAATCGATGCTGCGCCATTTTTTCTGTAGCAGAATTTCCATCTTGATTATTTCAGGATTGCTGTGGTTTTGAATCATCTAACTTTCTGTAGTTCCCTTTGATTTTTCAGCTTCAGGGCAGAAAAGATCAATTTTCCCTCTTTGAGGGCTCATGTTTCCCTTGAGGTCACCTTAAAACACCTTTGGCTTTCACTTTAATCATGGCATATTTGCCTCTGTTACTGCATTGCTTTTTCTCTCTTTCTGTGAATATTTATCATCTCTTAAATTATTGCAGGAATTCTGCCTAGTTTGTCATTTTACCTGTTTGCAAGAAGGAATGTATCTATATTCTCAATGGAAGGTACTACATAATAGCAATTCCAGTTTAAGATAATAAGAGAATATAAGCATTTCACTGAAAACAATCAGCTTATACATGAAATGTATACACCTATGGGAGGTGATTTCATCCATTTAGCAAAAACATTTTTTTGTATGTATTTTGAACCAGGCATTGTGTTAGATGCTGAGAAGCAAAGATGAATAAGTCACTAGTTCTGTCAAGAGCTATAATGAAGGGAGAAAGGTACTGGAATGGAATACCATAGCATAGTGGTTCTGCAGTAATAGTGTGTGTATTGAGTACCCTAAGAATAGAGAGGAGGCTGCTCTTTCCTCACATTCCTTTAATGGGATGGATGGTAATGGTTAGAGACTTTAACACTGTAACTAAATAAGGCTGAATATATGTATGTCCAAAATCACATGTATACACCTTTATTTGATCTAAGGGATAAATGACCTATATGTAAATACCTATTTGACCTACATATTATATACCTATTTTCCTTTAATGACTGTGAGGCATGTGGACAACTTGTTTTAAAATGACATTCTATTTATAGAGTTCATCTGCTTAAACAAATTGTTATTCTTATAACATGAGAAGGAACATTAATCGTGTGTGCCATTGAAGACAAAAAATGGTAGGCTATGAGAAGTGTGGAATGCTCAAGAAAATGAAGGAGTGGAAGAGGCACTTTATTATTCATCATGTAAGGGTATGACATCACTTCCTTTTTTAAACAAGAGCAACAACAAAACTGTCTATATTAGATACCTTTTAACTGTAGGCTTAGATGGAGCAGTTGAGAAAGAAAGAAGAGAAGCTGAAAAATCTAAATAGAATTTTACAATTTTGCCCAGGTCCAACCCTGTTTTAGAAATATAAAAGACTTGGATATCATCCATTGTTGAATGAAAAATGGCTTGTATGTGTAATGCAATCCCATTTAAATGAAACTGTAGAAATAGTATAAATGTGTATACACTTTATATAATTTCATTCTTAAATGTAAAATAAAATATACATATCATAAAAACACATGAAGAGATGCCTAGAGGGTAATTCTCCAAAATATAACAGTGATTATTTTGTGTGTTGGGATTTGAGAGCTTATATTACACTGTTTTCTTTATTATACTGTTTTGTTTTCCTTTAATTTAAAAAAATTCATTCAAAAAAATACACGCAAACAATGAATCATGGAACACTACATCAAAAACTAATGGTGTAATGTATGGTGATTAACATAACATAATAAAATAAAAAAAAATACAAGACTATATACCAGACATTGTGTTATGCCTTAAATATATAAAATAAAGCAAGAGCAGATTTAATTTTTCCCTCATTAACATGTATCATTTTAAAAACTGAGAATAACAATGTAGTTATATATATATAATCTTTTTCTTATAATTTTTACTTACCTTTTAGTTAACATACAGTACAATACTGGTTTCAAAAGTAGAATTCGGTGATTCATCACTTACATATAGTAATACCCAGTGCCCATCAGAACAAGTGCCCTCTTGGGGTGCCTGGGTGGCTCAGTTAGTTGTGTCTGACTCTTGGTCTCTGCTCAGTTCATGATGTCGTGGGTCGTGAGATTGAGCCCTGCTTCGGGCTCTGTGCTCAGCGGGGACTCTGCTTGAAGATTCTCTCCCTCTGTCCCTCCCCTCACTCTCTCTCTCTCTCTCAAATAAATAAATAAATCTTTAAAAAAAAAAAAAAAAGAAAGAAAGAACAAGTGCCGTCTTTAATATCCATCTCCCATCTAGCCCATCCCTCACCCACCTCCCTCCATCAACCCTCAGTTTGTTCTCTATCATTAAGAGTCTCTGATTGTTTATTTCCCTCTTTCCTTTCCCCCCTCTTTCCCATGTGTTCATCTGTTTTGTTTCTTAAATTCCATATAAGTGAAATCGTATGGTATTTGTCTTTCTCTGACTGAATTATTTTGCTTAGTATAATTCCCTCTAGCTCCATCCATGTCATTGCAAATGGCAAGATTTCATTCCTTTTGATAGCTGAGTATTATTCCACTGTGTGTGTGTTTGTGTGTGTGTGTGTGGGTGGGTGGGTGTATATATACATATCACCCCTTCTTTATCCGTTCATCAGTCAATGAACATTTGGGCTCTCTCTATAGTTTGGCTATTGTTGATAATGGTGCTATAAACTTCAGGGTGCATGTACCCCTTCGAATCAGTATTTTTGTATCCTTTGGGTAATACCTAGTAGTGCAATTGCTGGGTCATAGGGTAGCTCTATTTTTAATTTTTTGAGGAACCTTCATACTGTTTTCCAGAGTGGCTGCACCAGTTTGCATTCCCACCACAGTGCAAGAGGGTTTCCCCTTCTCCTTATCCTTGCCAACGTCTGTTGTTTCCTGACTTGTTAATTTAAGCCATTCTGACAGGTGTGAGGTGATATCTTATCATGATTTTATTTTGTGTGTCTCTGATGATGAGTGATGTTGAGCATCTTTTCATGTGTCTATTTGCCATCTGGATGTCTTCTTTGGAAAAGTGTCTATTCATGTCTTCTGCCATTTCTTAACTGGATTATTTGGTTTTGGGGTGTTGAGTTTGATAAGTTCTTTATAGATTTTTGATACTAACCCTTTATCAGATATGTTGTTTTTAAATATCTTCTCCCATTCCATAGGTTGCCTTTTAGTTTTGTTGATTGTTTCCTTTGCTGTGCAGAAGCTTTTTATCTTGATGAAGTCCCAATAGTTCATTTTTGCTTTTGTTTTCCTTGGCTTTAGAAACATGTCTAGTAAGAAGCTGCTGTGCCTGAGGTCAAAGAGGTTGCTGCCTGTTTTCTCTTCTGGATTTTGATGGTTTCCTGTCTCACATTTAGGTCTTTCATCCATTTTGAATTTATTTTTTTGTATGGTGTAAGAAAGTGGTCCAGTTTCATTCTTCTGCATGTCGCTGTCCAGTTTTCCCAACACCATTTGTTGAAGAGACTATCTTTTCTCTATTGGATATTCTTTCCTGCTTTGTCAAAGATTAATTGAACATATAGTTGGGGGTCCATTTCTGAGTTTTCTATTCTATTCCATTGATCTATGTATCTGTTTTTGTGCCAGCACTGTACTATCTTGATGAGCTTTGTAATATAGCTTCAAATCCAGAATTGTGATGCCACCAGTTTTGTTTTTGTTTTTAGGATTACTTTGGCTATTCAGGGTTTTTGTGGTTCCATACAAATTTTAGGATTGGTTGTTCTAGTTCTGTGAAGAATGCTGGTGTTATTTTGATAGGGATTACATTAAATGTGTAGATTGCTTTGGGTAGTATAGACATTTTAGCAATGTTTGTTTTTCCAGTCCATGACCATGGAATGTTTTTCCATGTCTTTGTGTCCTCATCAGTTTCTTTCATGAGTGTTCTATAGTTTTCAGAGTATAGATCTTTTACCTCTTCAGTTAGATTTATTCCTAGGTATTTTATTGTGTTGGGGTGCAAATGCAAATGAGATTGATTCCTTGATTTCTTTTTCTGCGGCTTCGTCATTGTTGTATAGAAATGCAACAGATTTCTGCACATTGATTTTATATCCTGCAACTTTGTCAACTTCATGTATCAGTTCTAGCAATTCTTTGGTGGAGTCTTTCAGGTTTTCCACATATCATGTCATCTTCAGATAGTGAAAGTTTACTCCTTCCTTGCCAATTTGGATGCCTTTTATTTCTTTTTGTTTTCTGATTGCTGAGGCTAAGACTTCCAATACTACGTTAAATAGTAATGGTGAGAGTGGACATTCCTGTCTTGTTCCTCCTGACTGTAGGGGAAAGGCTCTCAGTTTTTCCCCATTGAGAATGATTGGTCTTTCGTATACGGGTCTTTCATATATGGCCTTCATGATGTTGAGGTATGTTCTGTCTATCCCTACCTTGTTGAGGGTTTTTATCAAGAATGGATGCTCTAGGGACACCTGGGTGGCTCAGTTGTTAAGTGTCTGCCTTCGGCTCAGGTCATGATCCCAGGGTCCTGGGATCGAGTCCCGTATCGGGCTCCTTGCTCAGTGGGGAGCCTGCTTCTCCCTCTCCCTCTGCTGCTCCCCCTGCTTGTGCTCTCTCTCTCTCTCTCTCTCTGACAAATAAATAAATAAAAATCTTTAAAAAAAAAAAAAGAATGGATGCTCTATTTTGTTAAATGCTTTTTCTGCATCTATTGAGAGGATCATATGGTTCTTATCCTTTCTTTTATTAATGTGGTGTATCACATTGATTGATTTGCAAATATTGAACCACCCCTGCAGCACAGGAATAAATCTCACTTAATCATGGTGAATAATTCTTTTAATGTACTGTTGAATTTGATGTACTAGTATTTTATTGAGAATTTTTGCATTTATGTTCATCAGGGATGCTGGCCTGTAATTCTCCTTTTTTAGTGGGGTCTTTGGTTTGGGAATCAAGGTAGTGCTGGCTTCATAGAATGAGTTTGGAAGTTTTCCTTCCATTTTTATTTTTTGGAAGAGTTTAAGAAGAATAAATATTAACTCTTCTTTAAGTATCTGGTAGAATTCCCCTGGGAAGCCATCTGGCCCAGGACTTTTGTTTGTTGTGAGATTTTTGATTACTGATTCAATTATTTTGCTGGTTATGGGTCTATTCAAATCTTCTATTTCTTCCCATTTCAGTTTTGGTAGTTTGTGAGTTTCTAGGAATTTGTCCATTTCTTCCAGATTGCCCAGTTTATTAGCATATAATTATTCGTAGTATTCTCTTATAATTGTCTGTGTTTCTGTGGCATTGGTTGTGATCTCTCCTCTTTAATTATGATTTTATTATTTTATCTATCTATTTGGGTCCTTCCTCTTTTCTTTTGGGTAAGTCTGGCTAGGGATTTATCAATTTTATTAATTTTTTCAAAGAACTACCTCTTAGTTTCGTTGACCTATTCTACTAGGGTTTCGTTGTTGTTGTTATTGTTGTTGTTGTATTGTTTATTTCTGCTCAAATTTTATTATTTCCCTTCTTCTGCTGGATTTAGGCTTTATTTGCTGTTCCTTTTCTAGCTCCTTTAGGTATAAGGTTAGGTTGTGTATTTAACACTTTTCTTGCTGCTTGACATAGGCCTGTATTGCAATATACTTCCCTCTTAGGACTGCCTTTGCTGCATCCCAAAGGTTTTGAACTGTCATGTTTTCATTTTCATTTGCTTCCATGTATTTTTAATTTCTTCTTTAATTTCCTAGTTAGCCCATTCATTCTTTAGTAGCATGTATTTGTGATCTTTCTAAACTTTTTCTTGTGGTTGACTTCAGGTTTCATAGCGTTGTGGTCTGAAAATATGCATGGCCTGATCTCAATCTTTTGTACTTCTTGAGGGCTGATTTGTGACCCAGTATGTGATCTAATCTGGAGAATGTTCCATGTGCACTGAAAAAGAATGTATACTCTGTTGCTTTAGGATGAAATATTCTGAATGCATCTGTTAAAGTCCATCTGGTCCAGTGTGTCATTCAAAGCCATTGTTTCCTTGTTGATTTTCTGCTTAGATGATCTATCCATTTCTGTAAGTGGGGTGTTAAATTCCCCTACTATTATTGTATTATTATCAATGGGTTTCTTTATATTTATTATTAATTGATTTATATATTTGGGTGCTCCCAGGTTGGGGGCATAAATACTTATAATTGTTAGATCTTCTTGATGGATAGCCCCCTTAATTATGATATAAAGCCCTTCTTCATCTCTTATTACAGTCTTTATTTTAAAATCTAGTTTGTCTGGGATGCCTAGGTGGTTCAGTTGGTTAATCATCTGCCTTCGGCTCAGGTCATGATCTCAGGGTCCTGGGATCGAATCACACATTGGGCTTCTTGCTCAGCGGGGAGCCAGCTTCTCCCTCTGCCTGCCGCTCCCCCTGCTTGTGCTCTCTCTCTCTCTGTCAAATAAATAAATAAAATCTTTAATAAAATAAAATAAAATCTAGTTTGTCTGATATAAGTATAGCTACACTGGCTATCTTTTAACATCCATTAGCATGATAAATCATTCTCCATCCCCTCACTTTCAATCTGCAGGTTCTTTAGGTCTAAAATGAGTCTCTTGTAGGCAGCATATAGATGGGTCTTGCTTTTTTACCCATTCTGATACCATATGTTTTTGATTGGAGCATTTAGCCCATTTACATTCAGAGTAATTTATTGAAAGATATGAATTTAGTGCCATTGTGTTACATCAACAGAGTTGGTGTTTCTGGTGATATTCTCTGGTTCCTTCTAGTCTTTGTTGCTTTTGGTCTTTTTTTTCCCCACTCAAAGAAGAACCCCCCTTAATATTTCTTGCAAAGCTGGTTTAGTGGTCACAAAATCCTTTAGTTTTTGTTTGTCTGGGAAACTCTTTATCTCTCCTATTCTGAATGACAGCCTTGCTGGATAAAGTATTCTTAGCTGCATAATTTTCCCATTCAGCACATTGAATATATCCTACCACTCTCTTCTGGCCTTCCAAGTTTCTGTGGACAGATCTGCTGTGGGCCTGATCTGTCTTCCCTTGTAGGTTAAGGACTTTTTTTCCCTTGCTGCTTTCTGGATTCTTTCCTTATATGTGTATTTTGTGAATTTGACTATGCTATACCTTGGTGATGGTCAGCTTTTGTTGAATTTAATGGGAGTTCTCTGTGCTTCTTGGATTTTGATGTCTGTGTCCTTCTCCAGATTGGGGAAGTTTTCAGCTATAATTTGCTCCAATAAACCTTCTGCCTCCTTTTCTCTCTCTTCATCTTCTGGGATTCCTATGGTATGAATGTTATTATGTTTTAATAAGTCACTGAGTTCCCTAATCCTACCTTCATGGTCCATTACCTTTGTTTCCCTCTTCTTTTCAACCTCATTATTTTCCATAATTTTATCTTCTACATCATTGATTCATTCCTTTGCTTTGTTCATCCTCGTTTTTCTGGCATCCATTCTAGTTTGCATCTTGATGACAGTATTTTTAATTTTATCCTGGTCAGATTTTAGTTATCTCTGCAGTAAGGGTTTCTCTAGTGTCTTCTATGCCTTTTTCAAGCCCAACTAGTATGCTTATAATAGTTGTTTTAAATTCTAGTTCAGACATCTTGCTTATATCTGTATTGATCAAATCTGGCTATAAGTTCTACTTCCTGTTCTTTCTTGAATTTCTCCATCTAGTCATTTTGTCCAGAAGAGAAAAGAGGGGAAAAGAAAAAAGAGAAAAGAAAAGAAAAAAAACAGTCTAGTTCCTGGATGTGTTTTGGTCCACTTGTTAAAAGAAGCTAGATCCGAAAATTAAAAAAAAAAAAAATTAAATAAAATGAAAAGTAAAAAACAAAATAAAAAATATAAATACATATAAATTAAAATTTAAAAATAATAAAAATTTTAAAAGGAATTTTAAAAATTAAGAAAAAAATAATAAAAATAAAAGTAAAAAGGAAGCTAGATCCCATTTGCCCTAGAGCTGGAACTTTGCAGCACTCTATGATCAGTAGACTTGGTGCTGGCTAGGTGTTTATGCTGATCTTCTGGAGGAGGGGCCTGCTGTACTGATTCTTAGGCTGATTTGTTTTAGTGGAGATGAGCCTATAGACCCCAGGGGAGCAGGGCTTGGTGTAAAGCTGTCCTGGTCCCCACTAGGTGGCACTGTTTTGCTCCCTGATGGGTGGGACGAAAATGACTACACTCCCTTCTCTAGCACCAGAGCTGAGAGTTCACAGCCCCCACTCTTCGGGAAACTGTCAAAGAGCAGTCAGTCACTCCTCTTATGTCCCTAACTTCTGCCTTCACCCTGCCTGTGTCTGAGCTGTTTTATCTCATGAGCACAACCGGGTTTCAAAAGCAAATTTTAGAGACTCTCCCAGCACAGACCATGCTCGTTCTCTAGGGGAGGGTCTCACCAGGCTTTTGCCTTTGCCGGCCAGTGACAAGAAAGTGGTTGCACGTTCCTCAGCAGTTCAGAGTTTATGGCAAGGTGGAGCAGAGAGTCGGCACCCAGGCTCACTATAGGCTCACTGTCCTCAACCTGAGTCCCCACTCCTATGCCTGGGAACAGTGTAGCACATTGGTACCACCCATTCTTCCTGTGACCCAAGGGATCCTCAGACCACCCTGTCCACTCCTGGGTCCATTCCACTTCCCCATGTGAGCACCTTTAAGGCAGCATGACCCCGGTAGTGGCAGACTTGTAAAATTTCAGATTTTGCACTCTGCTGTTTATAATACTTTGCAGTAGTCTCTCTAATCAGGGCTCTCTCCCCATCACTGTACCCACAGTTATATCTCCCCCAAGTCAACTTTCCACACCTTGTACCTTCCAGAAGGTGTTGCTTTTCTACTTGTAGACTTGCAGTTTTGTTCTCTCAGACCTCAGATTGATTCTTGGGTGTTCAGAATGATTTGATAATTATCTAGCTATGTTCAAGGGTCGAGGTAAGCTTAGGGTCACCCTACTTCTCTGTCATCTTAACTTCTTAAAAAAATAATTTTTTAAACTCAGAGATATTCAATGTAATCTAGGGACACTTGACAGAAATATTTGAGAGGTGTAAATCTGGCGGGTGTATTAGTACAGTTCCATGTTGCATGGAGCCTGAACCCCTAAGAAATTAGAGTGGCCTTTCAGCATCATGATAAGCTTCTTCCCCAACAATATTTAACCTATTTGTTTATGTTGGAGATTTGTTCTGTGGCTAAGGTACATTTCTGTCTGCTTGCAGATAAATTTTTCTTTATTTTTATTTTTGCACTTTAGTTGGAAATAGTAGGTGGGCTGGAAAAAGTTTGTAGAGATAATAAATTTTATGAAGCAATTGTAAGGTTAATTTAAGTGATATAAAAACCAGGGGAAGCTTGATTTGCATTGTTAGAACAGGGCAGAAAACAGAAAGATTGAATTAAAAGATGAAACACAGGAAACATGTCTAGAAGTGAATTGTATATCAGAATTATTTCCCCAGGGAAGACGTGTAGCCTCAGTGCTAAGACTATATGCAAAGTAGATGCCTTTTTTTATGAAACAAATCCTTTGAGAAACACTTTAAAACAAAATGTTTATAGTTAACATTCTCTGGCAAAGTGTGTGTGTGTGTGTTGTGTATATTATATTTTGAAAGAATCAAAATTCATATCCAAAATCATGTTAAGATTCAAGTTTTTTTTTTAAGTTCTAGAATTACCAACTTTATCTCAAATGTTTTGGGGTTATAGGTGTGTTTCATTAAATGATAACAATGTGTGAATGAGGAAGAAAAAAACACAGGATGATAAGCAGTGATAAAGAAATTAGAGCTCAGAGCCTAGGAAAGGATTTATGTAGCAAGTGTTTCAGCCTGAATATTTTTTTCTGCAAAACATTTCCTATACTGAACACCTGTAATTATCTGAAGCCACTTATTAAGGATCAAGAGGACCAAGGTTTTGGCTAGACAATGTTCTGGTCCTCTAACTTAATATTTAATTAAATTTTTATTTTAAAATAAATTATATTATTTGATTTATGAATAAAATGAACACATGGAGATTCTACAGATGATAGTAATGCTCTAAAAACTTATAAACATGCGTATACAAACATAAGAGTAGTTTGTCTGTAGAGGGCTAGTGGATAGGTTAAACATAATTATGAACAGCTTCTTGGAGGAGAAATAATTTAAGTAAATTTCCAAAGTTCCAGTACTCCACAGGAATATATTCCCCCACAATGAGTGAGAATCATATGGGTAGAGTTTACACTGAACAATCAGGACTCATATAGAAACAATCAGAATACAAATTTATTTTTCCCCTCTTGACTGTTAAAACCTACCTTGGGGACTGTTTTTTTTTTTTTTCTTCTTCTTCTTCTTCTTCTCTTATATAAAATTTTGGAGTGGTTTCATGACTTTTGGGGCTTCTTGGAAAATCAGAATCTTCTGGTCATGTCAGTTGCCAAAAAAAGTCTCAATTTAGTAATTAAAATAGGCAGGTCAGAGTGATAATTGAATCTCTCAGCCTCATTCCAAGTTAAAGGTTCTCCCTGTCTTGAGCTAGGGCTTGCCTCCAGTTGAACTACTGCAAGGGAGAAAGAGGGCCTTTGGTAAGCTTCATTTCTAAGTTCTTGCATCCCTACCTGTCAGTTCTGACTTTGCTTGCCCAGCTTTTGGTTGCCCTCTGCTCCTTCTTGGTTGAAGACTGGCAAAATAGATTTCACTTCACTGAAACCCATGTATCTGGCATTGGATGTCTTTGGCCATGACTGATATTGTCCTTGTTGGTGAGTGCCTTCAGATTTTTCTCTTTGTGTACTCTTACTTGATATCAGGGTGCTGTGCCTTGGCTGGCATCAGAAGATGCTCTCTCCTAATATTATGCTTCTTTCTGTTTAGGTCTACTTGACCTGTACAAGAAGCCCTCCTAGACAGTATTATTTAAAACAACCCTGAGCTGATCTCCCTTCTGCAGTTTATACACCTGGTCAACACACACCTTAGACCTGCCCTTGTGCAGATGCACTTATTTCCCAAATGGTGTCCTCTGCTCCCTGCCACAGATGCTTCAGTCAGCACCTTACCCATGAGTCAAACATCCCTTCACTGCGTCCTCAAAATCCAGGCACCATATATCCCCCTCTCCAAGTGATTTCTTGGAAGTTCCTCTCAGAGTGTGTGAGATGAGATAAAAGTCCCCATCATCCTTTCTCTGGGCTGTGATGCAAATCCTTATAACTCTCTCCAAAGTGAACCAGTCCTTAATTTCCATCTTCTTCTACTCTTCTGCTTTAGTGTTTAAACAGACCTAATGTGGTTATAAGGGGCCATGTCTCAGAAAATTTGAATTTTTGAATGTCCTGTTAAGATGATTTAGCATAGGAGGTTGTTGTCACCTATTGTCTTAAGGCTTTAGCTAAAACTGAGTCAGAAAGTTCTGTATTTAAATATCCTGTTATAAATATATTTATATATATTGTCATATTATGCATGCACGTGTATGCATGTATATAAGTGTGTGTACATACTGTCTCATTCTCACATACACATACAGACACATAGATACAATTTGTGTTTGTGTCAGTGCATTCTCTTATTATATGGGCATTATGGAGGTTTTCCCGATGTAAACCCTATTAGGCACTGGGGATACAAAATGATTAAGACTGTTTTTTCTCGGGGCGCCTGGGTGGCTCAGTCGTTAAGCGTCTGCCTCATATAGATCCCAGGGTCCTGGGATCGAGCCCCGCATCAGGCTCCCTGCTCCGCGGGAAGCCTGCTTCTCCCTCTCCCACTACCCCTGCTTGTGTTCCCTCTCTCGCTGTCTCTCTCTCTGTCAAATAAATAAATAAAATCTTTAAAAAAAAAAAAAAAGACTGTTTTTTCTCTGTAGGGGATCTCAGTCTGGTCAGGATGATAGCCATAAAAGCAGATAAATACATTGTAAAATGAGAAATGCTACTCTCAAGCTCTGTCAGCTACTTGAAGGACAAAGAGGATTAGCTGTAATGGAGTGGAGGATATGACCAAACATGCACCATGAAACAAGTGATAGGTCAGGGTAAGGATCTTCAAGTTAATGGACAATAAGTAGAACTCCATCCTATGAATAGCAGAACATTCCTGGAGTTATTATAGTAGAAAATGTGTGTGTAAGATAACTTTTGTTTCATTATAATGATCCAACATTTAGGATTTTCTGCTTCTTGTCTGTCCTTCTTCTACCTATTTTTAAGTGTGCAATATACTCTGAAAACATCTCACTTGCCATATCTCATCATAGAGGAGCCTGACTTTCAGAAACCAGCCTAATCAGACAGCTGTATATGTTAATCAAGAATAATATTGTTCTGTAGGATACAGACTGTTTTTAGTAAGACTGGATTGTAGAGACAGTTTAGTTCAAGTCTCCACATAAAAACGTTTTGTTTTTCATCAAAATTCAGTAAAAAGGGAATCTGGATTGTGTGTCTTATGACTGTGCAGATGAAAATGTGCAGACTCCAAGAAATTTTGTCTTGAAAAATCAGTGCAATTGTAAGGAAAATGCTTATATGTTGAGAATCAACTCAGAAACTGAGCAAAATTCAGGGTCAGATAATTCTCTTGAGTAAATAAACAGTAATTTCTTAAAAAGGAAAGAAGTGTTGTTCAGTTTCAACATGTCAAAGAAAGTGAGTCAGATTGTTTTCTCCAATACTTAAAAATATTGTTTTCCATGAGTTTAAAATAGAAATATTTTCCATGGGCTGTACTACTAAAACATATTATATTTATTAATTAGAAATGCCACTAACTCCTTAAGTAGTTTTACATGTATATCTGATATTAATACTGTAATGTTTCAGATTAATCTTTCATTAAAGGATTTTATCCTGTGGTACACCTTTCTTTGGTGGGGGGGAAGGTAATTATCAATGATACATATGATAATGACAACAAATTTGCAAGCTATGTTTTCTTATTTTAGGCTTATGAGTGAATTTAGTATGATTATTGTCCTAACTTGAACTAGTTTGGTTGTCTGGGTAATTCTAGAGAATTCACAGGATTTTTCCAGATATTTTAGGGTTGACTTCAAATTAAAACCATATTTGCTTATATATCCTAAAAGTACCTTTTAACAGGAGTTCCAAGAGACTAGTTTTAGTAAACTTGAAATATGTGAAGGCTTAAAACAAAGTATGAAACCTGAGAAAGATGGACCTTACAGACCCCAAACAAACTGATTTTGCCTGTCAACCTCTAGCAGTCTCCTCATAACTTCTTTAGAATGTCACACATCCGGAGTGCCTGGGTGGCTCAGTCGGTTGGGCAGCTGCCTTCAGCTCAGGTCGTGGTCCCAGGGTCCTGGGATCGAGCCCCGCATCGGGCTCCCTGCTCGGTGGGGAGCCTGCTTCTCCCTCTCCCTCTGTCTGCCTCTCTGCCTACTTGTGCTCTCTCTCTATCTCTGTTAAATAAATAAATAAAAATCTTTAAAAAAAAAAAAGAATGTCACACATCCATGTTTAAACAGTAGTATACACAACAACCTGAAACTGAAGTTTATCAGGTTTTATCAAGTCATAACTCAAAATACGTGACAGCATATGAAATTTCTTTGTAAACTAAGAAGTACGGCAGGGGATGGATTTCTGTGGCCCTCTTCATGTGTTCATGCTGACATTTCAGAGCACCTCCGCAGGATTCTTAGGTGAACACATGCAGAATGCAATGCTCTAGAACAGATGATGTCATCACTGTTGCTAAGGGGATGTGGTCTGATGAAATTGTTCAGCACAGCATTTCTAGACAGCAGTATTATGGCAGTCTACCTGGTCCCTAAATGCAGCAAGTCATGGCTACAACAACATGGCAAAGCCAGCCTCATCACTTGTCCTTCTAATATAGGCTGATAATTTAGCTTTTGCAAAGGAATGTCAGGAAAAAAATAAAGACAGTGAGACTTTCAAATTATCCGTCTACTTATTAAACAGTCACTCCTAAGTGCTTAAAACCAGTTTCTTCTCACTTACTTCTTTTTAGGCTTCCTTGTTATCGCCTCAAACTTGCCTTAGACTTTCAGTTTTATATCATCTACTGAAAAGCCAAACATTAGTTTTTAAGAAGCCATTGTCTTCTGAGACTTCTCTTTTTTTTTTTTTTTTAAAGATTTTATTTATTTGACACAGAGAGAGAGATAGAGAGCACAAGCAGGGGGAGCAGAAGGCAGAGGGAGAGGGAGAAGCAGGCTCTCCGCTGAGCAAGGAGCCCGATACGGGGCTCAATCCCAGGACCTTGGGATCATGACCTGAGCTGAAGGCAGCCGCTTAACTGACTGAGCCACCCAGGTGCCCCGAGACTTCTCTTATCTCTGAACATTTTTCCTAGTTTCCTAGTTTTTCTCCCTGTTCCTTTGCATATCATCTCAATGTTCTTGTCCTTCAGCATTCTTCCCTTGGTTCTTTTCTCTCCTGGGACTGTGTGTTTTACCACATTGACCTCATTTATTCTCATAACTGCCACTGCCTTCTCGATGCTATGCATATTCAAATATATGATTCCCGTTGTGATGATCTCTTTTGAACACCAGTCCTGTTTATCCAGCTGCCTCCTAGACATCTCCATTTGGATATCTCACAGGTGCTTCATCAGACCATGTGTCAAGGTGACTAGGACACTCTTCCCTTTATACCTGCTCCCACCGTGTATTGCCACCCCTCCATCAGTCTGGACCCACTATCTGTGTTACTATGTATACCCACTGAACTCTAAGTGCTTTAGTCAATTTTCCCATCTCTCCTAACATTGGTATCTTCAGGAGGAGGGGAAATGATGGTCCCCAGAATTGAGCTGGATATCTACCAGACCACTCTGAACACCCGCGAAATCAGCCTGAGATGTAGGAAGATAGATCTGGATCTCTACAAACAGAATATCACAGGCAGTTGGTTTCGAGGTATGAAGCAGGGAGCCGTGATTCCGCAGGGAGATAAGGGAGGCTAAATGGCAGTGGGAGGGAGCCTGGCCATGGGGATCCTACACCACTGATGATCGATAGCCTCCCACGCTGCACAGACTCGCAGACCGGTATCGGCAGGGAAAGGACTTTAGGGCAGCCCCCAGGACAGAAACCAGAGCGGTGGGGCTGCACATGTGTAGTGGAGGCAGCTGGCGGTTTTAGAAGCACAAAGGGCAGAGACATGCCCGTACCTGGAGGCAAGGACTGGGAGTGCTGTGGTGGGGCGCACAACCCAGGACTGCAGTTTATAGCAGCACAGACAGAAATGGAAATAGTGTGGCCTGGGGAGTTCACTGAAGAACAGACTGCAATCTCTCTGCTCTGAGGCAGAGGGTTGGAAACGGTCTCTTCTGCTCTGACTCTCAGAAGAGACGTGGAAAGCCACCAGGGAAAGCCACCAGAGAACAAAAGCCTCCAAAAAACAGTTTTCACTGAGCCCATCTGCCGCCACAGGGGGCAGGGCAACTCTGCCCAAAGAGGGTTGCCTGAGTAATGGTGCCTGAGTAAGTAAAGGCCCCTCCCCCAGAAGACAGGCTGGGAAAAAAAGAGGCCTGCAACCCTAAGGTCCCTAGAAAACAGGTGCATCTTGCTTGGGTTGTGGTCAATAATTTGAACTCTGTACATTCCCTCAACAGAATGACTAGGAGGAGGAAACCCCAAAATAGGAAAGACTCAGAGACTATGACTTATGCCACAGATTTACAAATGGATTCAGATATAACCAAGATGTCAGAGATGGAATTCAGGGTAGCAATTGTGAAGACAATAGCTAGAATGGAGAAATCAATTAATGGCAACATAGAGTCTCTAAGGGCAGAAATGAAAGCTGAGTTGGCAGAACTTAAAAATGCTACCAATGAGATCCAGTCTAATCTAGATAATCTAACAGCTAGGGTAAGCAAGGTAGAAGAATGAATTAGTGACTTGGAAGACCATTTAATAGATAAAAAGGGAAAAGAGGAGGCCAGGGAAAAACAACTCAGAATCCACGAAAATAGAATCAGAGAAATAAGTGACACCATGAAATGTTCCAATGTCAGAATTATTGGAATCCCCAAGGGGGTGGAGAGAGAGAGAGGACTAGAAGATATATTTGAGCAAATCCTAGCTGAGAACTTCCCCAATCTGGGGACTGAAACAAACATTCATGTCCTAGAGGCAGAGAGGACCCCTCCCAAGATCAAGGAAAATAGGCCAACACCCCAGTATGTAATAGTAAAACTTGCAAATCTTAGAACCAAGGAAACCATCTTAAGGGCAGTTAGGGGGAAGAGATTCCTTACGTACAGAGGGAGGAACATCAGATAATGTCAGACCTATCCACAGAGACCGGGCAAGCCAGAAAGGCCTGGCAAGACATATTCAGGGTACTAAACGAGAAGAACATGCAGCCAAGCATACTTTATCTGGCAAGGCTCTCATTTAGAATGGATGGAGAGATGCAGAGCTTCCAAGACCGGCAGAAACCACTGGCCAGACTTACCCAAAAGAAAAGAGAAAGGACCCAAATTCATAAAATTATGAATGAGAGGGGAGAGATCACAACTAACACCAAGGAAACAGAAACAATTATTAGAAATTATTATCAACAACTATATGCCAATAAACTGAGCAATCTGGACGAAATGGAGGCCTTCCTGGAAACCTATAAACTCCCAAGACTGAAACAGGAAGAAATTGACAACCTGAATAGGCCAATAACCAGTAACGAGATTGAAGCAGTGATCAAAAACCTCCCAAAAAACAAGAGTCCAGGGCCTGATGAATTCCCTGGGGAATTCTACCAAACATTCAAAGAAGAAATAATACCTATTCTACTGAAGCTGTTTCAAAAAATAGAAACAGAAGGAGATCTTCCAGACTCATTCTATGAGGCCAGCATTACCTTAATCCCCAAACCAGGCAAAGACCCCATCAAAAAGGAGAATTTCAGACCAATATCCCCGATAAATATAGATTCCAAAATCCTCAACAAAATCCTAGCTAATAGGATCCAACAATACATTAAAAGGATCATCCACCATGACCAAGTGGGATTTATCCCCTGGATGCAAGTGTGGTTCAACATTCGCAAATCAATCAATGTGATAGAACACATTAATAAGAGGAGGGAGAAGAACCATATGGTCCTCTCAATTGATGTAGAAAAAGCATTTGACAAAATACAGCATCCTTTCCTGATTAAAACTCTTCAGAGTATAGGGATAGAGGGAACATTCCTCAAGTTCATAAAATCCATCTATGAAAAATCCACAGCGAATATCATCCTCAATGGGGAAATGCTGAGAGCCTTTCCCATAAGATCAGGAACACGTCAAGGATGCCCACTCTCACCACTATTGTTCAACATAGTACTAGAAGTCCTAGCAACAGCAATCAGACAACAAAAAGAAATGAAAGGTATTCAAATTGGCAAAGAAGAAGTCAAACTTTCTCTTTTTGCAGATGACATGATACTTTATGTGGAAAATCTGAAAGACTCCACCCCCAAATTACTAGAACTCATACAGCATTTCAGTAATGTGGCAGGATACAAAATCCATGCACAGAAATCAGTTGCTTTCTTATACACTAACAATGTAATTATGAAAGAGAAATTAGAGAAATGATTCCATTTACAAAAGCACCAAAAACCATAAGATACCTTGGAATAAACCTAACCAAAGAGGTAAAGGATCTATACTCTAGGAACTACAAAATACTCATGAAAGAAATTGAAGAAGATACAAAAAGATGGAAAAATATTCCATGCTCATGGATCGGAAGAATAAACATTGTTAAAATGTCTATGCTACCCAGAGCAATCTATACCTTCAATGCCATCCCGATCAAAAGTCCAATGATGTTTTTCAAAGTGCTGGAACAAACAATCCTAAAATTTGTATGGAATCAGAAAAGACCCCGAATTGCCAAGGAAATGTTGAAAAAGAAAAACAAAGCTGGGGGCATCACGTTGCCCGATTTCAAGCTATATTACAAAGCTGTGATCACAAGACAGCATGGTACTGGCACAAAAACAGACACATAGACCAATGGAACAGAATAGAGAGCCCAGATGTGGACCCTCAACTCTATGGTCAAATAATCTTTGACAAAGCAGGAAAAAACATGCAATGGAAAAAAGTCTCCTCAATAAGTGGTGCTGGGAAAATGGGACAGCCACATGCAGAAGAATGAAACTCAACCGTTCTCTAACACCCTACACAAAGATAAGCTCAAAATGGGTGAAAGACCTCAGTGTGAGAGGAATCCGTCAAAATCCTAGAAGAGAACATAGGCAGTAACCTCTTTGACATCAGCCACAGCAACTTCTTTCAAGATACATCTCCAAAGGCTAGTGAAGCAAAAGCAAAAATGAACTTTTGGGACTTCATCAAGATAAAAAGCTTCTGCACAGCAAAGGAAACAGTCAACAAAACAAAGAGGCAACCCACAGAATGGGAGAAGATATTTGCAAATGACACTACAGATAAAGGGCTGGTATCCAAGATCTATAAAGAACTTCTCAAACTCAACACCCAAAAAACAAATAAGTCAAAAAATGGGCAGAAGACATGAACAGACACTTCTCCAAAGAAGACATACAAATGGCTAACAGACACATGAAAAAATGTTCATTATCATTAGCCATCAGGGAAATTCAAATCAAAACCACACTGAGATACCATCTTACACCAGTTAGAATGGCAAAAATTGACAAGGCAAGAAACAACAAATGTTGGAGAGGTTGTGGAGAAAGGGGAACCCTCTTACATTGAAGGTAGGAATGCAAGTTGGTACAGCCACTTTGGAAAACAGTGTGGCGGTGCCTCAAAAAATTAAAAATAGAGCTACCCTATGACCCAGCAATTGTACTCCTGGGTATTTACCCCAAAGACACAGATGTAGTGAAAAGAAGGGCCATATGCACCCCAATGTTCATTGCATCAATGTCCACAATAGCCAAACTATGGAAAGAGCTGAGATGCCCTTCAACAGAGGAATGGATAAAGAAGATGTGGTCCATATATACAATGGAATATTACTCAGCCATCAGAAAGGATGAATACCCAACTTTTACATCAACGTGGATGGGACTGGAGGAGATTATGCTAAGTGAAATAAGTCAAGCAGAGAAAGTAATTATCATACGGTTTCACTTATTTGTGGAACATAAGGAATAGCATGGAGGACATTAGGAAAGGAAGGGAAAAATGAAGGGGGGGAAATCGGAGGGAGAGATGAACCATGAGAGACTATGGACTCTGAGAAACAATCTGAGGGTTTTAGAGGGGAGGGGTAGGGGGATGGATTAGCCTGGTGATGGGTATTAAGGAAGGCAAGTACTGCACGGAGCACTGGGTGTTACACGAAAACAATTAATCGTGGATCACTACATCAAAAACTAATGATGTACTGTATGGTGACTAACATAACATAATAAAAAAAAAATTGGTATCTTCACTACCAAAAATTTGGTGTTGGGATTTTGACATCCATACTAATGATTTCTCCAATAAACTGGCTTCCAGATCCTTGACTTTTCCTCCAAAGGTCTTGTCCTCCATTCTGAGGCATCCACTCCGGTGATCAGCCTAGACCTTACTGATCTTTAACACATGCCTATTATCCTTTTAGTTTTCTTTCTTTACTGCCCCAAATCCTGGGATTTCTCAAAGCCCTTACGACCTTTCCACAAACTATTAATCCTACCCTACTTTTCACTATTCCTCAGCTCTCCCATATTTTCAGTCTCCTACTTAGCTAGTTTAATCCCCGTGGCCAGTCATTATAAACACATCTCATGTATAGCCCCAGATCTTCCCTCCCTCTCACTGTGGACTGGCAAATACAGCCCAGTTAAATATGACGCTTCATGTACTCTGTACCTGTACCTAAACAGGTGACGATGGTGACAAGAAAACACACAACTGTTCTGACAGATCTTTAAATCCATGGTGACTCACCTCAAGTCATCCCCCCAGTGTTACCTAAATATTCTCCTCCATTTCCCCATGATATTCACTTTTATCATTCCCCATGATATTCACTACTTTTATAGATCAATAGTATATACCTTTTCTCCTCTATCTAATCTCCACATTTTCCTCATTTTGATTCTTAGCTGGTAACTTTGTTTCTTATTTCACAGAGAAAATAGACACTACCACACAAAAACATCTACCTTCTCTTTCAAACAAATCAAAGAATGTAATCTGCATTTATTGTTAAATGCTCAATCTTTCTTAGTTCTCCTCCCAGCTCACTCCTCACTCCAGCTGCCTCTTCCCACTTCTAGATGTTGAGGTATCTCAACCCTAGTATCTCAGTGCTTTGGTGGTGTCACCTAGTCCCACCTACATGCCAACCACCTACATGCTGACCAGTCACAAATATATATTTCCAGTCTGAGCTCTCTCCTTGATTCCAGATTTAAGTATCTATCAGCTTACTCAGCATTTCCACTTTGATATTGTGGAGGTTGTTAGAGTTATTTATAAATATTCTCCTACCTTTGCCTCATGGTACACTTACATTTCTGTGAACATTCTCCCCCCATGTAACGAGCCACATGCATACTTTTTCTAATGAAATAAGAGCAGGAAGTGTTTTAAGGTCATTTATATGTGAAGCCTTAAAGAGCCAGAGCATAGTCACCATATTCCCTTTGCTGTCATGCTATCTAACAGGGAAAAGTATGTGTCTAGAAACAGACTCCATTGAAGTGGCTCTCTGAGTGATCCAAATGGGCAGAGCCTGCCGTTGGCACTGTTGGACTTGAAATAAGAGTTAGAAATAGACCTATTTATAAGTCAATGGTATTGTGGAATTATTGGTTCTGCATCTTCATCTAGCCTATCCTTACCGATAATATTTCTGTTATATACTCAAGTTTAACATATTCTAAGCAAACTCTTGCTTCTCCTCTCCAAAACTGATCTGCCCATAGTTTTTCCTGTATCAGGAAATGGTACACCAGTCTTCCAGTCTTTATGTCAAAGTATCTACTTTTTCTCTCATAATTCACACCCAGTCTGTCACCAAATCCTGTTGGTTCTTCCTTCAAAATGTAACCAGATTTACACTATCAACACCAGCACTTATGTGACTACCGATCTGGTCCAAGCCTGATTTTTGTAGTTGTCTCTTAACTTGTCTCTTTCCCCATTTACGCCATTATAGTCAATTTTTCACATGACATTGTCTTTTCAAAAATACGTCAGATTAAGTTATTCTTCTGCCCCAAATTTTCCAGTGGCTCTTTAATGCATGTAAATCAAAATTCTTACCTAGCTGACAAGACCCGTATCATCTGACTGATTCCCTTCTAACTTTCCAATCTCATTTCTACTCATCAGTACTCTTTCTCTCAACTCACTGCTTCAGCCATTCTTCTCTTCCCATCACTTGGACACACCATGCAAGTTATTCATCAACTTTTTGCTTGCTGTTTCACTTGTTTACCTACCAATTACCATAAATTTAAGTGAAATCAATACTATTAGGGATCTTGTCATAATAGTTAAGGTTCTGGCTAAGACTGATTACCAAGAAAAACAGAGTGTTCTATATTACTCAGAGATGTGTGTTTTACTCTTTCTGCCATCTGTTGACTTGTGACCTTGGGACTATAAATACTTATTATGGGAAACTAAATTTGTTAGAATGTCTCTTTTCGAAATAAGTATTTGTTCAGTTAAAGTTGTAAACCAGTTGTTGTGGATCTAAGATACGTCCACACATTCTTAGATACTCCTCTTTTCAATAGGTGGAATCTAATTATCTCGCTGTGATAGGCTATACTTAGTGCCTTATATCTAGCGAATAAAATGTGGCAGAAGTTGTGGCTTTGTGTGTGTGTGTGCTCTGTCTCTGTCTCTCTCCTGGATTACTTACTCTAGGGGAAGTCAGTAAAATAGCTGACTAGCAAATCAATTATAAAATACCTTGCACAATCTCTTCAATAGGGGTAAAAATATAAGGTGAAAAAGAACATCATGTTTGCTGAGTAGGGTAAATGTCAGCCTTTCTAAAGTAGAGGGTACAAAATGGGGACAAATTCAAATAATCTGCCCCAGATAATCAATTACTTTTGGAATTTATAAAGGAAAACTACCTCTAATTTTAATTAGTTTCAAATATTTATTGATAGTTTACTATTTGCCAGGAATTGGGCTAAACATTCAAAGATAAACAAGACTAGGTCCGTTTCCTGGAAGACTCTAGTGGGGGAGTGAGAGAATTTGGGGAAAACCACATCATATGTGGGGTGAAATGGGGGCACTTTTAGAGCACCTGCAGGTGACCATTGCAATAGGCCACGGAAGTGTTAGGATAGAAGGTACGCTGAAAAAAGCAACTTGAAATGTTCGTACCACAGTTAAAAAAAAAATAAACATTCTCCCATTAAACTGTAGTAAATGATCTTTGTGGTTTTGTGGTTTCAGGTTTATCATGAACTCCCTCCACCCCCACCCCTTAGATATCAAGAATAACTTTCCCTTTCAACTTCTGGTGTTCCCTTCTCTCTCCATGAAAAAACTGAGGACCAGAGAGAAGAGATACATTGTTTCGTCAGCCTGGAGTGAAGAATCTCGTCTTGATGACAGGTCAGAGTAATAAGCAGAGCGGTCAGATCAGGGTTATTAGGAGCACTGACACTGCTGGCTGTGCCGTGCATACCACCTGAGCCCCCTCAGGGAAAGGAGGGTTGGGGCCATCTCCTAGCAACACCAAATGGAGTAAATCAATGCCAAACATTTGTTTTATTTGCCTGACATTCAACCTAATAGTACTAGGAGAAAAGAATGGGAGAGAGAAGGAAAAAGAGCAATGAAACAAAGCGGGGATGGAGAGGAAAGAGAAATAGTAAAGAAAGAATGGGAAGAAGGCTGCAGGTACTTGAGCTAGAATATGTAGGGCATTTGGGAAACATTTGAAAACTGTCTCCTTAGATAAAGAACTTTTGCTCTTTCAGCCTCAACCAGAGTAATTGGTGAAACTCTTGCCTTCCCCAAGACAATTTTGTCTGTGCTAGGGTTCTTGTGGGGCTCAGGAATTATTCCTCAGGCAGCTGTCGGCCCTGCTGACTAGTTTCTTCATACTGCAAGCTGACAGTTGCACATCATTCCTGTTTCCCTGTGACTCTCTTCCACCCTGCCAGATTGCTTGCCCCTGTGGAACTGCTAATGATGCAGAGTGGGGAGCTGATTGATGCCATGTCCCCTGTGCAAGGCACTCCCCTTTCTGTCGTCTCTATCCCTTGGCCTGGGCACTAGATCTGAGGCTGTACCACGAAGGACAGAGGGCCAGGCATGTGCTCTGTGGCAGTTCCTTCCTTACACTGCACACTTGCTGCTGTGTGAAGGCTGACATGGGTCCTGGGGTCATTACCTCCTCTCTGACATTGTCTGGTATTGTCGCCTAAGCTGGCTGTTCTCAAACTGGATCATGCATCAGAGTTACCTTCAAGGTTTGTTAAAACAGACTGCTGGTCCCCACCTTCAGAGATTCTCATTCAGTAGATCTGGGGTGGGATCGGGAATTTGCATTTATAATCAGTGCCTAGGAGATGCTGATACTTCAGGTCCAGACCTTTAAATATAGCATTTCTCACTTTGAAAATCACTGACCTAGTCCATAGCAGTGAGCTTGTCATTCCCTTTGCTTCAGCTTAATGATCTTGCAGCTTGCTTCTGTTTCCTTCTGTTGGGGAGAAGGGAGAACAGTTGTGTGACTGTCACAGCAGTCCAAGCCAACAAAGGTTGACAAGAGAAATAATGGAAAACGGTCACGATTAGGGGTATATTAGAGGTAGTGCCCATAGGACTTACTAGGGAATTGAATGAAGAGTAGAGGAAGAAAGAAATTATGGATATGGGTCTGAGCAACAGTGAACGATGTTTGTTGAATTGAGGAGGTAAGTTAGGACAGTGGGGAGTGGAGGTTGGATATCAGTTCTGTTCTGATATTGAATCTGAGATGTCCCTTCAACATAAGAGTGGAGATCTCAAGTAGGGAGTGGATGTGTGAATCTTGAACTCAGGGAGGAAACATAACTTTAAGGATCAACAGAAATCAAATGGTATTAATGCCATAGGTCTGGAAGAGACATATAGACTTGGAAAAATAAGGGGTGAGGAAATAGTTTTGGAGCACTCCAAGCACTGGCCCTTTGGCTTCATTATCTCATACAAAACCCTCAACATGCTCATATTTTAGATGAAAATAGAGATCTGGGAAAGAGGAAGCTTGACCTACAGTTTGTAACTGAGCAGGGTGAGAATCAGATCTCCAGTGCCGAAAAGTAGAAAAGGCTATAGTCTGAGCCACTATGCTACCATGGGGAGTGTCATTAATGTGATGGCTAAGTACTAATTAAAATCTTTTTTAGACCATCATATAAAAATATATACAAAAAAGTGTAATTGGAAACATAGACTAATGACTTAAACAGTGAGTACAGCGTGTTGTAATGTATTTTTACTTGATCCTTGGTAAGTCTAAGCAGTAATAAGGATTATGTCATTTAGATCTTAAAAGATTTATCTTAAGACTTTGATAAATGCCAAGTCCATGATTGCAGTTGTCTTAAAATAACTCACTCAATTAATTTTAAGTGTGTGTAGAGGGGGCAGGGTATAGAAATGGGATCACTGTATATGAATGATGGGTAGCTTTTGGCATGCTAACAAGAGCAATAAGGCAGGAATGGAGGATGTCAGCATGCACACTTACCAACACCCAGCTGCCACTTGCAAATTGGAAAGAAAAATAATACCGGCCTAGTGTAAGCAAAGCTAAACCAGAATTTAAGAATTGCCAAAAGCCTAGAAAATCCTCAGAGAGAAAAAGAAGAAAGAAATGAACCAAGAACTAAATAATTGAGGGCAGCGTTCTGTGAAAAACACAAAATGCCTTAAAATATTAATTTAAAATACCTAAAAAATGGAAATAAAATATTATTATAAAATACTGAGGTTAACTATTGAGGATATCTGTTTATCCCAGACAAAATCCAGACTCTATACATGGCCCATTATCATGTAACACATTCTAGCCAAAATTGTTCATTAAAAGCAGGGAAAGGTAGATTTCTGCAATAATCACATTTTATTGTCTAATATATTTACAGCCTCTCCCTAAGGCAAAATCATTCGTGAATTTATTCTAGACAGACGCCCTGGTTTCCATCTCTGCTCCTCCTGACCAGCTATGTAAACTTGGACAAAATAGTTAACCAAGCATCAGTTTCTACAAGTAAAAGGAGATAATAGTGTGGCGCCTGGGTGGCTCAGCGTCTGCCTTCGGCTCAGGTCATGATCCCAGAGTCCTGGGATCAAGCCCTACATCCGGCTCCCTGCTCTGTGGGAAGCCTGCTTCTCCCTCTCCCACTTCCCCTGCTGTGTCTCTGTCAAATAAATAAATAAAATCTTAAAAAAAATTTTAAAAAGGAGATAGTAGTAATATCACCTTGTCAGCCTGTTAAGAGGATAAAAGGAAATAATTCATGTGATCTGCTCTGCAACATGACTAGGCACTCAACAAATAATGGCTGTTGCTATTAGTCATAGATGCTGATCTCTAAGATATATGATCAAGTAGAAGGAAGATTAAACTCCACCTCTAATGTGAAGCAGAATAAGGTAAAAGTCAAATGAGTATAAACAGTGATGTAGAAATTCAGACAAAGGAAGCAATCCCGTTCATAATGGCACATAAGGGAAAGAAGGGGAAAGAACGATGTCTCTGTCTGTCTATAGTAGTTGGCCAAGACTGCCATTGAGTCACTCAAAGAAGTTGAAAGTCTATCATTCCTGGCATTCAAAATCCTGCAGCAGTGGTAGAGTAGAGGAGAGAACATAATTCACCCATGGTGTGATATGAGAAATCTTTTGGAAAGTTTACTAGTTGGCATCATAGAAGCATTTCATAAAATCATTATTTGTTTCTTAAGATAAGAAGCAGGATTTTGTTCCAGGGCTCTGTAAAGGTATTCTCCTTAGGAGCACCAATTCCAATGATCATTTCTGGGATTTCTTTTTTTGAAATGCCTTCACACATTTTTGGAGTATTCCAATTAGTACAATATCTTTAATCTTTGAGAGAAGATTGATTTTTTTCTTGACCAAAATCTACCTGAACTATATATTGAATTTTATCAGCCATTAATATAATTCTGGCTAAAAACTAAGTAGTTCTCTAATGACATGTGACATTAAAAAAAAAAAACAATTTGTACATTATATGTCAAGTCACTATGTTCATTTGACTGTGTATATTTTTGCATGTTAATTACCCATTTATTACCATTTCTTTATAGTCTTATCTTTATATATGTCTATGATGAGAAATTGTGATATAATTATTGGAGAACAAATATATCTAGAATGATGCATCCTGTGATTATTATAGGGGACTGCTATGTGATTCAAGAACTTTCTTTTGCCAAAGCCACAAAAGATCCCCTACTTCCTTCAAAGAGATCATGACCAAATTTATCACCACCAATGTGATGTACCATCCATCTTTTTCAGGCACCTCATTTTCCCTGTTTTAGCAATCCTCCGCTAGCTCCTTGAAGACTATACTCCTGACAGCTCCCACAATTCACCAACACATCTGTCTCTGAGACAGTCTTGACATATTGATGCAACACCACACATAACCTATTTGATTTAAAATTTAAGATTTCAATATGAGGAAAGCTGTAACACCACAATTGCATTTAATTCCTTCAGCAACCAACAAATCTATTAACATATTTTAAAATCAAGGGAGGTTAAAATTAAAACAAATTGAATAAATTGTAAAGACGAGCAAGAATACTTTGGTTCAAATTGTTGAATATTTCTTTCACTTCTATTCTAGTTCAGTGAGTCTAAGACTTACAGTGTGTGAGTATCACTATATATTATAGGTGATTTGAAGGATTTCCTAGGAGTAGATTTTAAGTAGATTTTATTTTGACCTTAGCTCTGATTTTAGAGCCAGTGCCTCTCTCCTTAATCCCCACCACACTGCATATGTACACACGTAAGATTTACCTCCATCTTGACTTCAGGTCTTCATTCTGATGTGCCTTGGAAGTAGGTCACATTCCTGGATCATTCCCTAAAAGCTTACTTCCCACTGTACCTTCTTGTGCCATTGTGGAACTGATACCTTTTTGGTCTGGTAGCATTTTTTTCTCCTGTTAGTTCTGGGCCTCTGCCTAGTCCTGAGACCTGGTCTGAACCTCAGTTAAGTGGACAGAGCCCTGCAGCATGGACTTAACCTTTGTCACTTTCCTTCTCTGAAACTAGAGCGTTGACTCCATCACCCTGAGGGCCTCTCATTTGACTCTTTTTAAAAAAATTTTATTTTATTATGTTATGTATCCCTCTCCCCTCTAAAACCCTCAGTTTGTTTCTCAGAATCCATAGTCTCTCATGGTTCATCTCTCCCTCCGATTTCGCCCCCTTTATTTTTCCTTTCCTTCTCCTCATGTCCTCCATGCCATTCCTTATGTTCCACAAATAAGTGAAACCATATGATAATTGACTTTCTCTGCTTGACTTATTTCACTTAGCATTATCTCCTCCAGTCCCATCCATGTTGATGTAAAAGTTGGGTATTCATCCTTTCTGATGGCTGAGTAATATTCCATTGTATAAATCCTACCTCAGCTCTTTGCTGGGGTCCACCTCTATAGTAATCTTCTGAACCAGCACTGACTTGCCTACTTTTTCAGTTATTATTGCCAACAGAATATGACCAGAGCCAGTTTTGTTTTCTGAGCTATTATAACCGTAGTGTTTATGTCTTACCCAAGAATCTAATTTCCTCCCTCTTCTCAGTTTTGTGGGCTTTCAGAAAGAAAATAAAAACTGTATTGCTGAATCCATGGATAAAATATAGCTAAGTTCTATATAATGGAAGACTTTTTGAGTGGTGTAGTAAAGAAGACAGTGGTTTGAGTTCTCCTCCTGACTAGATTCTAACTTTACCACTAATTAGATTTATAATTACGACAAGTAACCTATCTTCTCTCCCCTCAGTGTCCTCATCTGTCAGAGTTATTGTGATAATTAAATATGATCATGTATGGAAGGTGTCTAGCAGGGATTAGGATTATGTGGTTTATTTTCCAGTGTCAAAAAAACTTGTCTCCCTTTCCTTCATTTCAGGATATGAAAAAGGGGAGGAGGTGGTGTCACTTTCTTCTGGGGATTGGAATCATCTTCCTAAGTATGGATTTCCAACTTGAAATAGAATATGAAAATTTTTAGAGCCCAGTTTGAGTCCAACTTGGTTAATTTAAGTTTTTGTTTTAACCTCTATAAAATTAGCCATTTACTGCTCTCCAGAAGTATTTTCTCAGTGTTATATCCCTCTGATCTTCTGGGTTGAAAGAGGAAAATAGAACTGTAGTAACTGTGTACAGGAGGAGGGCTTAGGCAGATGTAACTGATATGGTAAGTGAAAACTGATGAGTTGAGCTAAAAAGCAAGACATGTGGAGTTCATTTACAGATTAGTTATTATTTTAATACAAAAAGAAGTGATATGTATAATCTACAGCTAAAAAATAAGTTCAGGATTTTAGGACAAAGTGGCCGCTTAACTTTTATTGATTTTTTCTTTTTCTGTCTTTTAGGAGATTCTGATATTTTCTTTGTGTTCCAGCACATAGTGATTTATGTCCTGACTTATAAATTAAGCACACAATAGATGGTAGAGGTTTATATGTTAAATATCATTCTATATGTAGGGAGAAAGGTCTAAAAAGCCTATTGTGCACTAAGACTTCTTTTTTAAATTGAAAATTAAATTATTAGCAACGTTACAAAGAAGGTACATAAATAGACATGACAACTTGCCATTAGTCACACAGAGAAGCACAGCAGAGCTGGAATCAAAACATGCATTTCTCAACCAAGGCAATGTAGATAGCCGCCTACATGGTGTAATTTGATGGTGAGATTTTCCTTCCCCAAAATACCTCTACTGAAATTTTACTCCTTCTTTTGGTTAACAAGCTAATCTTAGACAATGTAAATATTCTGGAAGGGTTATGACAGTAAGGAAGCTCACAGACCTTAATAAAAGCACAATCACAGAGATATAACAACTTACGGTTACAAGGCATCTTTCATGACATTTAGTTCAATTCCTCACCCGATTCCTAAAGTTCCTCTTTGTTTCTTCTGCCTGGTGGCCATCAAGGCAAAATGCTCCCAGTAAGCTCCTCTCCTCAGAAAGCAGACCATTTCATGGGTGGCCATCTCTTTTCCTTTTTCAGCTTTTTTAAGATGTAATTCACATACGACATTGGTTCTATGTGAGGTATACAACGTTTTGATTTGATATATGTATGTTTTCAGAATGATACCAGATGAGGGTGATACCACTTTTTTAATTGCAAAGGATGCCTAGATTTGTCATCAAGTCAGAAACTTGGGCGCCATTTTGATCCCTCCCTCTCCTCTACTTCTCATATCAAACGAGTTACAAAATCCTGTTGATTCTAGTGGCCTTCTCTTATGTTGAGAAGACTTTTTCTTGCTTTGAGGCACAGTGACGAAGAGCAAAGTGCCAGGACTGTGGAATTGAAAAGTCATGGTTATTAATCTTGGTTCTGTCCCTTTCTACCTCATGTAAACTCAGCATGTATGGCAAATTTTTAGGACTTTAAATCATTCATCTAGAAAAAAAAGAGATAAATTGCCTACCTCATAAAGTTGTTGGGGCTGATTGAAATAAGTTATATAGTTGCCTTCATGTAACACCTGGTAATGATTCAAACCTTAAATGTTTTTTTCTCTTTACTCATCCAAAGTGTCCCTCATAGTAACTTCTACTGATCAGTTTTACTTTTGTCTTCTGGATCCACAAATAATAGGTTTTGTTTCTCTCTTCATTTCTCTCTCTTTTCCTTCTTCTCTTTCCCCTTTTACTCCCCATTTTTCCTTACTTCCTGTATTTAACAAGGAGAATGCCAGTCTCTTTCTCTGATTTACCAGTGTCATAACTATGTGAAAAAAAAATGGTTATTTTAACATAACTTCTTCCACCTAAATCGGTATTAATACCCCTAATTACCAATATATTTTTTTCTTAGTACCCAAAATCCTCTGCTTGACCACTGATAACTAATCCAGACTTTTACCTGCTGTTGAATGAGCTATTTTCCCTTAAAATTTCCTTTCTTCCTTTTCAAAATAAGGATAACATTTGCTCATATTTGTGTACTTGACACATTTACTTTAATATTGTCCATAGATAAAGTTTGAAATGTAATTGGCCTATTGATAAAGATTCATTCAAAATATCTAGAAAGTCTTATCGTTTACTATTTGGTTTTCTACTCTATTTTATTTGGTTTATTGTTTACAGTTTGAAGATTTTTCTCTTAGGTAGAGAAAAGTCTAATTGTTTTGTCTTCTTTTTATCATCTGTTAGCATTAGACCATCTGTTCCAAACACTGAAGCTATTCCTTTTTTATTCTTCTTCCCAAAGCATAAATAAAATTAAAATAAAGCCCTTTTAGTTCTGTGCCATTCTTTTCAAGTCTGAGTTCATTCTGGGTTTTAACATTCCTCAGGCTGAGCTTGGGAGTATCATAATATTTCTGTTTATTTGTTCTTGGATGTGGACTTTTCCTTTTCATGTTTTGTACATGTGCTTTTTTTTTTTTTTTTTTTTTTTTTTTTTTTTAAGAGAGGGAGAGGGGGGAGAGGCAGAGGGAGAAGGAGAGAGAGAATCTTAAGCAGGCTCCACGGGGGCCATGGTTGGGCCCCTCAACGCCAAAATCAAGAGTTGGTCGCTTAACCGACTGAGCCACCCAGGTGCCCCTGTACATGTGCTTTAAAAACCAACACACTTACTAGAAGGCCCTTTATGCTAGTCTGGCTTTCTTTTTTTCTTCATTTCTACTTGTATACTCAGAATTTAGTATTTAAAAATTAAAATTAAATTCTCTCTTGAGAACCATAGAGCCTTCTTAGGATCTGAACATGAGATCATACCTTGCTGTGATAGGCCCCAAACTGTATGAATTAACTCCTAGGTAATTAGGAGGTCCTTTTGTACACGTCTGTTTCTCACACTGGACTCAAACTTCTGAGGGCAGGAACCGCAGCTCTTTTCTTAGCGTAGTTTTCTCAACAACGCACACAGGGTCTAGAACATAAAACTCATTCAGTGTGAACTCACTGAATGAGATTGTCTAATAAATATTAGCTTCAAGTGTATGCTAGTCCTCTGCTTTGCCCAGAGCTCAGATGCTTGAGTCCTCTGAACAGACAAAAGGCTAAAAGCACAACACAATAGATGGTTTTCCTGTTAGGAATCAGAGGAAAGTCCAACAAGCTGACACAAGAATTGTTTTCTTTCTTTCACTCTTCCTCTGCTAAAAACTCTGCTACAACTTTCACACATGTCTGCTGTCAGACCAAGGGCACACAATACTTCCATTTCACTTACATATTCATATTTGCAACCCATGAATCATTTATTGCCAACCCAGCCCAAAGCAGCAACACGAAAAGCACATTCCAACCTCACAGTCATTGTCTGACCCTTTTGTGTTGACCAGGTAGATGCAGTCAAGGTTCAGTAAGACAGTGCCTCAAACCCAGCTCACCAGATGTTGTGTGGAAAAGGTCCAGATGTCACTGACACATAATGATGAATTTGCAGGAGGCTGAGCAGGAGAAAAGAGCTGGAGTCACCGTGACTGGTTAACTTGGAGAGACAACTTAAGTTTCTCTTCTTATATTTCTTCTGATTATCTTAAATCAGGAGTGTTTCCAAAACTAAGGGACAAAAAAAAGGTATGGCTGAATATAATTTAAAAGTATTTCAATAGATTTTGAATAACTTTATCCATGTGGAAGGAATTGACATTTAATGCAGTAGAATTGGAGGTGAAATAAAAATAAAACTCCTAACCTCTGAACTACAATAAATGGTTTTTCGAGTGTGATGTTGAGCTTACAACTATATTCAGGGATTGTCAAAATATGGCAAGCTGAGCTGAAGCTTCCTTCCAAAAATATTATATGGAATAAAATAATTAAAAATTGCACATTTTAGCTCCATAGGAAAGACATCCTCAGGAACCAGGGTAGGAGGAAACCGATGGCTCTGGGGTGTAAGCTGGGAGTTTCTGACCTGGATTGAAGGTCCAGAGGCCCATTCAGGGACGAGATTTGGGGTCTGTTATCCAATAGATGCTACTCTGTATGTTATACTCTCCTTATCTCTAAACCTTCAGTGAAGGGTCTTTTAAAAACCACAGACTGCTTTTTGCTCTGCTTCGGGAATAGGGAGAACAGGGCTCCCTCCCTGAGGAAAGAGCAGGAGCTTTGAGGCTCTCCAGCAGAGGACAGACAGTGCAGCACTGGGGTCAGCTAAGCTGTGACCATCTCAGGGGACTGAAGACTGAGGCATGCCACAGAGCAGGAAAGTCACAGAGAGCCATGGGGCAGATGTGTGAACTTTGCAGGAAGGGCAAATTCTTATTATTTAACCACTTAGAACTCATGCCATAATAGTATAAGAATGGGGAAAAAATCATTTCTTTATTTGGAAACCAAAAACAAGTGAGACTTCTGATATAGGCGTCACATAAACTAGAATGGAAGGAGCCTTAGCATCTTTCTACTTGATACATAGTGAAACTGAGTACCACAAAGATTCCTATATGTTATGGAAAAGCTGATGCTAGGAGCTAGGATTCTAGCTTCTGGTCCATAGTCTTCCCTCCACACTGCATTTGCTTTGTGGCTGACTAATGGCGGGGATCATAAAGGGATGACATAGGAAGCTAAAAGACAGGGTTCTGAAACCAGTGAGCCTTAGTATGAATCCAGGCCCTTCCCCTTCCTAGAATGACCCTAGGCAAGTCACTTAACTTCCAGTGTCTCAGTTTCCTCAGCTGTAAAAAGGGGATACTAACAATACTAAACTCATATTGATGTTGAGAAAGTTAAATGAGGCTGACACATGTACTTTAATGTAAATGTCCTTAAGTATTCAGAAAATCCTAGATATTACTAGGAGCTATGATTTGGCTCCAACCTGCCTTCCCTGCCTTATCTCTTCCACACTCCACTCCCCATATCACCAGTGTTTTGCCATGTTGACCTTTTTGTTCTTTCCAGAATGCCCATATGCTATTCTCTCTGCCTGAAATGACTTTCTGTTTCCTTATACATATCTCAGTTCTGAGATAAAATCTTTTACTTCAAAATCTTCCTCCAAACTTCTTCCTCATTCTCACCTGCAAAGTTAAATGCTCTGTCCTGTTGGCTCCCAGCTGCATTTCATAAATACTCCATCTAGCACTTTCCATACCAGATTATCATTATGATGTTATGTCTTTGGTTTTCCATATGACTGTGATCTCCTTGAGGGTAGGTATATGGTTTAATCATCTTTTTAGTATTAATATCTTGCTCTTAATAGTCTCTCAGAAGTTGCTAATTTCAACATAATAAGTATATGCCTGCCCAGGCCACCCTTTTTAAATGAAAATACCTAACGTACTCACATACACATGTGCAAGTGTGTGCACGCGCACACACACACACACACACACACACACACACAAAGCACACAGGCACTATTCTGTCCTTGCCTGACTTCTCTGCTTAGCCTATATCACCATCTAACATACTATACATTTTATTTATGCACTTTATATATTGTAATAATTTATCTAAAATATTTAGAATTCTGTATGGCAAACATATGTCTTGTAAATGTTGCTCACTGTTGTTGTTAGTTGTTGATATCATTCATTATTAGTAGCTCTGCTATTCTGAATGGTGACAGCGTTATTTGTATTTACTATCAATTATTATTACCCAGCTCCTGTCATTCTAAATGGTAAAAGAGAGCAGACCCTTCCTTGTGCTTTATTAAATTCTGTTCTATGCAAGCACAATTGATATATTTTGTTTGTAAACACAGTTAAGCCATTACATTTTTGCATATAGATTTCTCATTTGCAAGTGAATAATTTGGAAAAATACCAGACTAGGAACCAAAGACCCAGATTTTACCAACTGTCTGACCTAGGGTGAGCTCCTTTATCTATCTTTAAAATAGGTGGTTGGGAAAATCAAGGGAAGATTGTATGTTGACTCCACTTCCCTTTTCCAATGGCAGCACTGCTGTTCCTATTGAGAGTGGTTAGGGCCTTGAAGTCCTTGTCACACAGTCTTTCAGAGCAACAAGTTTCTCCCACTAGGAGTTAGAATGCAAGGTATGACCTGCCAGTCATCCCTAGATGACCCTCAGTCCCTTCCTGTTTCATCATTCACTATTGGACAAGAGAGGAACACAGAGAAGAATTATGTCCTCTCCCCACCAGATCCACAGGCTCCAACTCACAACTTTTAATCGGATTCTCCTAAAATATTTTTTAGCACAATCCACTCTCTAAAACGGCCTGTCTAGCATTTTCTAGTCAGTGTGGTACAGGACTAAGGGTAAAGGCCACATCTGTCTCCACCTCAAGGATATTACTCCCTAGAGGAAAACATGAAATCCTCTGTTCTTGTTTTTATAGATCCAGAGGCATACCAGTTCCCTCTGGGGCATGGTCAAGACAGTTTTTCCTGCAAAAAAGACGTGCTTGGGCTCCATCTTCCTTTAGAAAGTCAGGGAAGATAACTAGCTTCTTTCATCAAACCTGTGTCATGGAGGTGTTGTGAGATTAATGAGTTAATGTTTATGAAGTGCCTTGAGGGAAAAAAGGAGATTGAAAAGAACAACTCACCAAAACCCCTTCATTTTAAGTAAACCTTTTCTGACTTGCTCATTAGAGCTCATTTCCAGCACTGAGATTCTTGAAAGCCTGTATGAACCACTTGCAGTTTACCAGAGGTTTTATTTTCATATTTGAGAATAGGGAATAGTGAGGTTTCTCTCTCTAGTTTTTTAATTTTGAATTTCTGCTTCCTTACAATATTTCTTACTGTTTAGTGCAAATGGAGGATGGTAAAAGAAAATGATTGTTTTGAGAGTGATAGTATGGCCAGTCTGCAGGCCAGGAATCACTAACTGCCACTGCCAACAATATAATAATAAGCGAACATCTTAATGAATTTCTTTTTCAACATGGAAGAATGATATTTCCCCGTAAGTCTAGAAAAATACAGTGAGGGAAGCTTCTCTTGAAGAAACTTTGGTAGCTTTGCAGAAACCTCTCATTCAGTCGTAAGCTATTCTATTGAATTCAATGAATCCTCACTCTTCCCTCAAATTAAATTTCCTGGGTACATCTGTTATATAATGTATTGTGATTACACATGACTGCTAAAATTGTTTACAGAGAGCTTTTTACATCTGTTGGAATGGCTGCCTCACAGAGAAACTATGTGAAGAATTAGTTACAGTTTATAAATGCTACAGCGACAGTAACTCGTTAGTGTGATCATCATGGGTCTGGGATTGCCACTTGATTCTCTGTTGGGAAGCTTTCCAGAGGAAGTTTTGGCCCAAGAGGGAACCCAATCTAAGAATGTCTCTTTCCTTTACTACTTAATTCAGCTGAGTCACAGGTAGCTCCTGGGTCCCTCTTCTACCATATTTTCTCCTTCCCAATGTGGAAATATATATATATATATATATACACACACACACACATACACACACAATCATTGGACTTTCAAAAGGCATTGTGATTACTTGTACTAGAAGATTCTAACATTCCTGAAGGAAAAACTATCTTTAATCTATAATTATCCTTATCCATAATGGTATTATATATGTACATAATACAAACATATAAAACTTACATATGTACATAATACAAACATATAAAACTTATCCATTATATACAACAATTACATCATATTCATATGTATGTGCATATGACTTGATCAATAGATGGATAAGTTGATTTACCCACTTTTTAGTGAACTCTAAAAATGTCTCTAAAATAATCATCTGATAAATGTTGATAAATTATACATAACTCATTATGGAAAGGAAAAGTAACATGGTACATTCAACTCATACATGAATGTTTCCTTTGCTCATGGTATTTCTGTTATGACATAATGATTTAAAAGTTAGAATAATTAGAGTAAGTTTACATATCTAATAGTTTCCCAAAAAAGGAGGGGAAGGAACATATGTGCATAACTAACAACACAGAGGATAACATAACTGCAAACAGAGAACAAGACCTTCTGTGTAGGAGGACAGAGGTTGCTTTAGCTTGAAATGGAAAAGGGAAAGTTTCATGGAAGAGATATCATTTCACTGGATCTTGGATAGGGGTTGAAATTTTATGGTGGAAATGCAAGGAATGGGCATTCTATCCAGAATGAACAGCAAGGATGAAGGTATGGAAACATGAAATTTCCATATATATTTAGAACATGTTTAAGTGCAATATGAGGAGCAAGCAAAGAGATAGTGGAGGATAATGTAGAAACATTTTTTTAACCTAAACCATAGTGTTTTTTACCTATGAAATGGGCATAAAAATAGTTGTATCTATTTCATGAAATTGTATGAGTTGATGCAAGTGAATTTCTTACTGCCAAACACATAGAAAGTACCTGATAAATGGTAGCAACTGCTTCCATATTGCAAAAGTTTGTAAATGAATTTGAAAGAAAGTGTATTCTCTGTTTACATGGAACTATGGTCAATTTCTTTTTTTTTTAAGATTTTTTAATTTTTATTTATTTGACAGAGAGAGAGACAGTGAGAGGGAACACAAGCAGGGGGAGTGGGAGAGGGAGAAGCAGGCTTCCCGCTGAACAGGGAGCCTGATGCGGGGCTCAATCCAAGTTTGGTCAATTTCTATCAATTAGCTCAAAGATACTATATTTTTAGATCTGAACTGTGGCCTTCAAAGCCTAAAATATTTACTATCTGGCCCTTTACAGAAAAAGTCTGTTGGCCCTTGGTCTAAAGAGAGGCGAAATTTAAGTTTCTTGTTCCTATTTTGTTTCTGAATTTCTTCTTGTACTTACAGCAATTTTTAGTATTTGTATTTGGTTCTATGTTATCTGATGCTTAAATATTCATCATAGTTTTTAATTTTTATCATCTTTTGAAGTGTCACTATTTGTCTAATTTATTTATGTTTTGCAATTAAATTTATCTGATATCTATGTTATCAACTTCTGACATCTCCTTGTTTGCATCTAATGTCTCTTTGTTTACATGGGTTTATCCTTTTATTTTTTTAAAGATTTTATTTATTTATTTATTTATTTATTTATTTATTTATTTATTTATTTAAAAGAGAGAGAGAGAGTGCAGGCATGGGGAGGAGCAGAGGGAGACGGACAAGCAGAGTCCATGCTGAGTGCAGTGCCTGACGTGGGGCTCGATCCCACAACCCTGAGATCATGACCTGAGCCAAAATCAAGAGTCAGATACTTAACTGACTGAGCTACCCAGATGCCCTGACCTTATTCTTCTAGGGTCACCTTGTTATGATTGCATATATTTTTAAAAATCTAATATGATACAAGGTGAATTTATCCCACTTGCCTATATTGTTATAATTACTGTTCTTGATCTTAATACCACTATTTTATTTTAATATTTTTCTTTGTACTCATCTTTTGCTCCATGGGATACATACATGTATGTGTGTCTGTATATGAGAGAGAGACATGAAAGGGGAGGAGGAGGAAGAGGAGAGAGAGGGAGAGAGAGAGAGAGGGAGAGAAGGAGAGAGAGGGAGAGAGAGAGGGGATCAGCATTTCAGGTAGAATAGGTTTTGCTACCAGGTACTTTAATGGTTTTTGAAATTGTTGGAAAGGCTAGAAGAGCAGGCTCTGGGAAGAGTTGCTTTCTCCTAGGACTGCACTACTCAGCCATGATTGTGGTTGAGAAACCTGGGGTAATATTTAAGGAAACTATTGAAACAGAAAGATGTGACCATGGCACTCAGTTTGTCACGTTCAGGAAAACTGTCATTCCACTTGTGGCTGGTGCTTTTTCCTGGGACACATTGGTTCCATTGTGATCTCTGTCAGAAAATGGATGCTTTGTGCTTCACTTCTCTCTTTCTCACTTCCATGTTCCTATCTCAGTGAATGGATATGTCTGGTGGATGCTCACACACATCTGGAACCCTAGCATGTGGAAGTCTGGGAAATGTATATCTCAGCTATCTGTTCTCTGTAATATAGAGAGACATTTAAAAATATATAAATGTTGAGCAAGCCAATCCACCATATTCATCACCTGGTATTCTTTGCCACTTTAAATAATATGCATAGCTTTGTAATATAGATGAGTTTAAATAATACATATACATTTCTATTTCTTGATTTATCCATATTAATTGGGACATATTGCCTCTCAAATATGAAATAAAAAGTATCCAACTCACTCTACTTCTCTGAAATATGAAAGATGAAGCAATAAGCTAACTTCCACTCCCATGTTTTTCTTCATCTTTTTCATACCTTTATGTTAATCATATTACTATTTTTAAGTGGTCAAGATTTATAGTATTTATGTTCTGTCCTGTAACTGTAGTTCACCCAGTGATTGGCATTAATTCTATACTTTTATAGATTTAATTATACTGACAATCTTTTCATACTATAGCATTTCCCCTTCTGACTTATTTAGCTTGGTATGTCTTATGCTTGGCTGTATTTCATCAACAAGTTTGTCTACTTTATAGCATATTAGTAAAAATTTGAAATAATTGTATATAGAATGACTGGTACCTAATAGGTCCTCAATGGAAGACTATTCCTATTGTTATTTTTTATTAATAAAGGAAAATAAATTGAAAGGACAAAACTGAGAATATAAATAATGATAGAATACAATTCATGGCATAAGGTAAATAATGAATAAATTTTGAGCCCTGTTTATTTTTGAGCATCAAGAATGCTAGATTTGAGTCTTTCCTGTGACACTAATCTATATCATGATATATATTAAACGAGAGAACTTGTCCAAGACCACAGTCATTGATTTTCTGAAATATGACCCAAGAAATTTAAAGAGTCATCTGTGACCTTAGGCAAGTTATCTAGTTTAATGGGCCTCAGTTCAGCCATCTATAAATTGAAACAGCAGTGTTCATAATCCCTTCAGCCTCTTACTACACTATATTGTATTTTCCCAACTCTTGGTGGATTGCCTGTAACTATTTTTAGAATCTAAGTTTGCCTTCTTCCAGGTGCTCTGAATGCTCCTTGACATATTTTCTGTGCTGTAGGTTGATGTGTGTGACAAAGAATGCCAACTAATTCTAATATTAATTTAAGAAACCTATCATTAAAGCAGAAATTCATGTCATGTTTATCAAAATCAGAAAGTAGAGATCTTTTGCTTATCTATTGTACGCTGGCCATGTTATTGCAGGTCTTTTGTAATATGTAAAATAAAAATACAATTTTATTTGTATTCAAGTCCCAAGTAGTATTTTTGGAAACTCTGAAGCCATTTTGGATATTTATTTTTTAAATGTCATTGGAATATATATATATATCCATTGGAATACATTTTTTTTTCTGATGGTTTCCAACAGACTGAAGGGCTCATTAAAATGAAGGATATTGCTGAAACTAAAATAAAATAAGACAAGAAATAAAGAAAAACCTCATGACCTCATAAATGACTGGTTATTTTATAACAATTGTGTAGTGGTTACAGGCTTCTAAAGCTGTGGTCTGGAACATTCTATTGCAAACCCATAACTGGATACCATGATATTGGTTTTCTGAAATATGGTCCAAGAAAATTTAAAAACACTTAAGAACTCACACACCAATGATTTTTCAAAACACTCATATCATTGAAATTGGAGATGATAAGGAACATATCGGTACAAGTAAAATATTAACATTTGGTAGGAAGACATTTTTTCAGTCTGCAACGTGGTATGGAAATTTGATTAAGAGGTAACTTCACAGTGGCCAGTCATAACCAAGGTTATTACAGAAAAGTTAAATTGTGTCTGCATATTTTCACTAAGTCTATGTTTAGTGTCTGGAATTCGTGTTAGTTCAAGTAACTATAAATAAAAAACTAGCTGCCACCCAGGCAGCTCTGACTTTGGAATCCCACAAAAGAAAGTGCTAACAAGAACCCATTTGCAAAATTTGAAAATGAATCCCGTATTTCTTGCAGCACAGTGAGTTTTATGAATTGTTTTAGCACAAAGATAGCACCATAAACAGTCATAGCAACCAGCTCAGAAAAGCCAGATCCCTGGACAACAGTTAAACCTCAGAGAATGTTAGGTTCCTTCTCCTCCTCCTTTTCCTTCTCTCCTTCTCCTCCTTCCTCTTTGCCTCCCCTTCCTCCTCCTCCTCCTCTTCCTTCTAAGTAGCATCTGTATGATATTGAATTTGGGAGGAAAACTCTAAATTATGTGTGTGTATGTTGGTATTGCACAAGTTCTTCCATCTATCAGCATGTGAATTTGGGGAAGTCATTTCATCTCCTTGAGCTACCTACTGTGATTATTTGAGATTTATAGGAGAAATTCATGGGAATGATAAAAATCTATATGGTTATAACATTATTACATAATTGCATTTTGAAAAGAGTGACATCACAAGTTATTTAAACACATATCAATTAGTTAGAAAAAAAGTTTTTTTAAAGCAATATTTAAATCCAATGCAATACCTTATTACATGAGCATTAACAATTCTTATCACTGTTTTCTTAACTACAGTTAACTTTTAATTATCAGCAATGGATTACCTACATAGCAATTTATCAGCAGTGAGAATTCATCCCCTCAACAGAAGCATTGTATTAGGATATACTTCGATTACTTATCAGTGGGATTTAAATTAAAATACAATGTGCAGTGCTGGAGGTATCTGCAAGGTGAAACTGTTAGGTTTTCTCTCTATATTCCACTAAACCCAGAAAAGGATGTTTAAGACATATTTCTGTTTTACCCAATCTCAACATCCTACAGGTTATGAGAAAAGCATCAATTGGAAAACTATTTAATAGTCCTATCTTGAATATCTCCTGTTTGCAAGACATTGTGCGGTGGTCTTTGAATAGTAGTTCTCAACTTTGCTGTGCATTAGGATCACCTGGAATACTTACTAAAATACACATTGCTGGACCCCACTCTGTTTCTGATTCAGTAGATCTGGAATAAGGGTCAAAAATCTACATTCTTAACCAGTTCCCAGGTGATGTTGAGACAGCAGATCTGAGAACCACAAATTGAGAACAACTATTTAGATAAAGAGACACGGGGGATAAAAGGATTCAGATCGGAATTATTTATTTGTTTATTTGTTTATTTATTTCTATTCATTCATTCATCCATCCATCCATCCATCCAATCCAGTATAATTAGCATACACTGTTATATTAGTTTCAGGTGTACAATATACAACATAATTATTCAACAATTCTATACATTACCCAGTGCTCATCACTGTAAGTATACTCTTAGTCCCAGTCAGCTATTTCACCCATTCCCTCCACCCACCTTCCTTCTGGTAACCACCAGTTTGTTCTCTATATTTAAAAGTCTGTTTTTTTTGTTTTTCTCTTTTTTTCTTGGTTTGTTTTATTCCTTAAATTCCATATATGACTGAAATCATATGGTATTTGTCTTTCTCCGACTGACTTATTTCCAGAACATTATACTCCCTAGATCCATCCATGTTGTTGCAAATGGCAAGATTCCACTTTTTTATGGCTGAGTAATATTCCATTGTATATATACCACATCTTCTTTATCCATTCACCTATCAGTGAACACTTGGGCTGCTTCCATATTTGGTTATTTTAAATAATGCTGCAAGAAACATAGGGGTGTATATATCATTTCATTGATCTGTTCTATTGTTTTTTTTAGTTTCTATATAGTTTATTTCTGCTCTAATCTTTATTATTTCCTTCCTTCTACAGGTTTTGGGTTTCATTTGTCCTTTTTCTAGTTCCTTGAGGTATAATGTTAAGTTGTTTATTTGAGATTTTTCTTGCCTCTTGAGGTAGGCCCATATTGATATAACCTCTTAGAAGGTTCCCTCTTAGAACTGCTTTTGCTACATCCCAGAGATTTTGGATGATTGTGTTATCATTTTCATTTGTCTCCATGTATTTTTTATTTGGGTTTTTAATTATGACTTGAATTCTTAATTCTGCTTTGGTAACAGATAGCAATATGTCTGAGGTAAGTCATATAACCTCTGTAAGAGTCTGTTGGTTCATCAGGGTTAGGAATGCCATTTCTGCTCCACATGAACCAGATTGTCCTGAGAGAGCCCTGTCTCCTTGGCTAGTGCAGGTAGACATAGACAAAGCTTACTTCACTGATCCATCTCAAGCTAACCACCTGCCCCTGTATGAGATAGCTCTTATTTATTATGTCTGCGCTTTCAGGTAGGGGTCAGCCCGCTGTAACACACCCGGATGCTGGCTCTTAAATGACTGCATTTCTCTTCTCTGTTCTTATCTATTCTGTGGTGATTTCTTAGAGTGACGTATTTCTCATCTTTCCAACTTCTTGAGGGCATTCCTCTCTATTATTCAAATATGATTCTCAGAACTTTTCCTTTTTTTAAAATATATTACCTTGTTTATGAGAAAAGACTAACTCCTCTGCTCTCTGTATTGGATTAATTGAGACAATAAAACGAGATAAGCTCTGTCTAAAGGCTTATAAACTACTATATAATGTCAGATAAAGACTCAAGAAAGGTATTTGTAAGTTATTTATGTGGTAGAACAAAAATCAAATGAGTTTGGCTTATGTCAAAGAGCTAATCTGGAACAACAACAACAACAACAACAATCAGGTAGATCCAGGGCCTGTGGCTAAGTGGGGCACTGAAGGTTAATATAAGCTAGATATCCATTTGGCTGGACAGGTCTTATAGCCCTTGGAGAATATCAGATTGAAAAGAGGACTACTTCTATACAGATGAATCTGCACCTCTTGGTAATCCAAAAACTGACAGTGTTATTTCAGTAAATCTGTTTTTATTTTAAACACTTCTTATTGATGATAAATAAGACTGTGTCAACTACATTCTGTATTTCACAGTATGTTTACATTTTCAGTGGTGCACATGTGTAATTATTGGTTGATAAGCTGATGTTAGCTCTTCACCCTTCTCCCTTCTCCCTCATATCCCAACTCCCCTATTGACAACTGAAATTTCTGCAGGAAGGGTGCTCTTAACCTGAATCAAGGAAATGTGATAGAGGCAAGTTAAAAATGATCCCAGAGAAATGAAAAGATTAAGAAGTAAAATGAGAATCTTTCCATCATGAAATAACACTCACAGAGGGGAAGACATTCTCCTCTCAAGGTTCTAGTTTCATAGGATTGGATTAGGATGTTGGAACTTTGGGGAAACTACATGAAAGGGGCAAATCTGGGTGATTTTTGAAGTATGGAAGAGACTGTTGGGTCATGTTTCTCTCTCTCTGTTTTCACTTATCCTGTGATAAGAACTGGGGCTGGCTGTGCCTTATGGTTGAGAAATACTTTTACTCCTATAGGACTAAGGGACCAGGATGACCCAGGAGAAATTTTGGACTGATACTTAAAAGAAAGGAGAATGGATTTGAGAGTCTAATCAGTCTTATTCAAGTCTTACCCAACCTTATTCACTAAGGAAGAAAAGCTAAAGGAGACTCAGGGGGAAAAATTTCCTGCACCTTCCTAGAGTGGCCCCTCTGGTGTATCTTTCAGGAATTTAAGTTCATAGTTGAAATTATATAATTCCTGAACTTGTTTCAAAGCAATCCAGGGAGGTAGGAGGGATATGTGTGCATGGATATTCATGAAGCAGGTTTTGCCATGCATTGTTTATTATAGGAACTGGGGAAAAGTTTCATTTTACTATTCTTTCTACGTTCAAATCCTATGTCAAATATGTCTAAAAATGAAAAAAAAGAGAAATTATTAACTGATATGATGACCTATAGATCCAATGGAAGAAAAGAGAACCCTATACTTAATATGAAATAAATTTCATCCAGCTAGATTTTAAAATCATTTCCTTTAAGAAATTTTCAAAACATTATATAAACTCAGTATTCATTCAGATTGTAACATTGACATTTTATGATACCAAAAATAGCTTCTCTCTATTATAGGAATAGCTAAAAGTTTGTATTTGATACTTACTTCTGAGCCACTATACGATTATTTTATGTCATTAGGACACTGAAGTTGTAAGTATAGGCTATCAGATGTGAAAATCACATCTAAAAATATAGCTTGTCATTTAGATGTTTCTAAACATCCCATTATTTGACAAAATATGTATAAATCTATATTTCTAGCAAGTTTTTTAAAATCCATGGACTGTTTGAAAATATGAAGAAACAACTATAGAAGATTTCCAGTGTAAATGACTAGACTGGCTTGTTGCATTTGCAAAGACAAGTGAAGAACTGACAATTAAACATATAATTTGAGAAATTGGGCTTTTCATATAAATTACCTAGATTGGATCTTTATGTTAACTGAATTCTTTGGATAAAACCAGCTCTTCACTTTCTTTTACCTTTATAAATACTGTCTCCCTTAATTTTATGTGATAGAGATAAAGTGAGCCTTTTCTAGCATTAAGCTTCAGCTTAAAATAAGCACTAATTTCAAGTAAAAGTATGGAGTAATTTGGAAACGTTTCTTCTGTGGCTTTAAATGTGTGCAGACTGATTACATAATTATAAAAGCAGTCAGGTGGCTTAATTGGATGCAAGAGTGCTCACTGGGGCAAAACTAGGAGTCTGTACATGTCTATAATACATTTCTACATTTTGTACAATATCCATACATCCTTCTAAAGTGAATATTTCATGATTATTTTGCAGAGCTTATTAGTCCCCAAACTTGCCCTGCACATTAGTATTTTCTGGACCAAACAATACCTACCATACCCTGGCTGGCCACTAAAATTCAGGAAACATGGAACCAAAAGGAGCTGATGCTGCTTACATATCTGACCTCATTCTGTTCAGTTTGAAACTAAAATATTCTCCTACCTTAGGGTATTTGCATTGGCAATTCTCAATCACACACTTGACTCCTAATTATCAGGTCTAAACTCAGTACTGCTCTCTCAGAGAGGTCTTTTAGGACCATTTAATCTAAATGTCTATTTAATCTAATCTAAACCCAGCCTTTTCACCCAGTCCTTCCCCAGTGAATCACTTGGTGTCATTTTCTTCATTGCATTTATCACTAGTGAAAATGGTCTTGTTTGATTATTTCTGTTTATTTTCTACCTTCCTTCACCAGAATGTAAGCTCCATAAGAACATGGACTTCTTTTTTTTTTTTTTTTTTTTTTTTTTTTTTTACACCACGGTGTTTAGAACACTGCCTGACACATGGCTGGTGTTCAAAAAGATTTGTTGAATAAATAAATGACTAACGAAATGAAGTTCATGTAGGACTTTTTTTCTGAATCACAGAGTCAAATATTTGTGAGACATTGGTCATCAATAAAAAATGACCACACTTCCATTGGGATGAATAAATAAGGCCCTAGATTAAATCAATCATTGAAACAAGGGCAAAGCTATGTAATTTGTCACATAAACTTGAACTATTTACTACAACAGCAAAAGCTCAAGCGCTTGGTAATACACATAGTGCTTAGAATTTTGTCAGACAATAGCAGTTCTGCATTTGCCCCAGAGATCACCCCAGGAAGCTGCGATGTTGGGGGAGGGCTGCAATTAGAACCTATCACAATAAATGTGGAAGGATGGCATTCTAGACTTAACAGTAGATTGTATGTAAGGAATGAGAACATGATGACTCCACTGCTCAAAGATGGCGAATTCAAAAGGTGAGGACGCCCTTAGTGATGCAGAAGGTTAAACACTGCTAAGAAAATCATAAGCTATATGTATGGGATCTACTCTAATTTATATTACCTTATGTGAACTAGCTCTCAGATAGGTTGTTTTCTCTTTATAGGGAACTCCATTGGATACTTCAGAGATCCCTAACACTGGAGGTCTGTGACCTGCAGTTTCACGGACAAAGATGAGTGTGTCTTCTTTGGCCATGCTTACTGATTGCCCCCAAGCACCTTCACTGCTCCATACAAATGTCTTTGTTAGTGGGTCTACTCATATTTTTCCTCACAGTGCTATTCCTGTCAGGAATGCTCTGCTTGTCTTGTCCACACCCATTATTCATGTGTTAATTCATATATTTATAACTCTTTTCATGAATATTTGTTGATGTGGCCACCTGAAAAAAAAGAAAACTTTCCAAGTGGTGGAAAGTTTATTAAATCTGGCAAAAGAGTGAACGAACTCTCTGGTGTCTCTTCTTACAAGGACACAAATCATATTGGATCAATGCCTTCTCCTTATGACCTCATTTAAACTTAATTATTTCTATAAAGGCTATATCTCTAGCTACCACAACATTGAGGGTTGGGGCTTCAACATATGAGTATTGGGGGGGACACAACATTCACTTCATAACAGACAGGGTGTATTGTTGGTAGTATTGAAATCTACTCACTCATATTTTAATTTGAATTTTGGCAATACTCATAATTAATATCAGTCTGTAATTTCCTTTATTGTCTACTATTTTATCAGGTTATGTATCAATCCTTGCTTTATAAAATGAATTTGAATATTTTTGATCATTTATGTTCTAACTGGTCTCTGAGTGTTTGGTAGAATTATTTAGTGAACCCATTTGTCTCTGATATATTTTTCTGAAATACTTCCTTTATAACTTTGTTTCTTCCATGAAAATTTATCTGTTTAAGCCTTTACTGGGGTTAATTTTGGTAACTGAATTTTCTCCTAAAATTATCCATTTATTTGTATAGAGATCTGCCTTAATTTCCCAATAGCCAGAATACTGAAGGCTGATCTAGATTTATTCTAATGTAGAAAAATAAAGACTAAATATTAAGTTTAGAAAAATAGATACATGATTTTTCCTTATACTTAGGTATCAGGGAACATATATATCATAATAATATATATTTTTTAATTTAAAAATTTTTTATTTTAATTCCAGTGTAGCTAACATACAGTGTTATATTACTTTCAGGTATATAATATAGTGATTCAACAATTTCATATATTACCTGATAATCATCAAGACAAGTGTACTGTTAATCCCCAATAACCACTGTTTCTATTCATTTGCATCTTATTTATCATTTTTCTGTTTTCAAGAAGAATGGGCCTTTATTATTATCCAGCCAGGAGAGTGATGATAGGCTCCTCAAGGTCAGGAACTTCTCTTCTCTTTATACTGCTGTAATATACAATATGGTGCAATACTCACAGTAGGTGTTCAACAAATAAATATTATTATGAAAAGCAATATGGACCCTAATAGATGTTTGACATTTCATAATAATCTTCTAGCAGCATATTATAATGCAGCCATACTGAGAACAAACACTGATTTAAGGAAACACACCCTTATCTAAAACTTTTGATAGAATAGTAGCTATACAGTTTTGCTTTACTCTGCAAATAACTCTAAACAATATACTTAGCAGCAATTGTCAAAAAGTATGAATAAGAAATGATAATTTGACATTTAAAAGAGTAAAAGTTTTACACCATTAACCACAGAGAAATATGTGAGAATGAAAGAATATCTATCACAGGAAATATTTATGAAGTAGTTGGAATTCAAGGACAACTACATTTAGCATCTAAAAGAAGTTGGCTGTTTTTTTATACAGCTTTGCCAAAGATTGACTCTCACCCACTTTCCCTCAGAAAATGAGTGGCAGTTTGGCTGTTTACAGGGTAGGATTCCAGGGATCCATTAAACCTTTCAAAATATCATTAATGGCATCATCGTACATTTTTATGAGAGGTAATCATCTCTTCAGGTGGATCTTGTTAGTGAATTTTCACACTCTATATTAGCGTCATTACTGAACAGGATAACAAGGTAGATGCATGACCATTAGAGTATCAAGTGAACACCAGCATAGCAGTTTTATGAGTCACTGATCTGCTGTCAGCAGTAAGCAGTCTATCAGTGGGAAAGTGCCCTTGAAATGAACTTCACTTTATCTGTAATGTTTCATTCATTATAGACTTCTTATAGTGTAAGGTATAAAATGTAGATGCCTTCACTGAAAACATCATAAATAATTTCACATAGTATCATTTAGAAGCAAAAATTCATTTGAAAATAATGAAGCATTTATTTTAACAGAAAGGAAGAATTTAGTCAGACTCTGTTAATTTAAATTTGATTTGTCTACTTTCATGGTTTTCTTGTCTGCTATATTTAAATAGTAACCAGAGAGATGAAAGTACAATGTCATTACATTTCAAGTTTTTAGACACATTTTAATGCACAAAAAGATGAAATTTGCCAACTGACTTAGATTAACCAAGTTCAGTTAAACCAAAAGTAACAGATTACATTGAGCTTTCAACGTATTAGATCACTTGCACTGAATTACCTTTAAGCCAAGAAAGCAAAAGCTTCCTGCATCAGCATTAGCTGTCACATATCCTGTAGAATCATAGATGCGTGTCTGACAGTAGCAAGAACACATGAACACGTGTTATAGTTTAGACGTATACACAAAAATACTTTAATTACCTGTATTTCACATGGGCAGTATAACTCTGAGAATAATCAGTTAGATAATTCACAAATAAATTCAATGGGTATTTCAAGAATGTCATCTATTTGCCTATCGACTGGGTAACACTCAAGAAGAAAATTATTATACCTCCACCTTTGTCTGAAATATTTTATAATTGAGGCAGGATGTTTGGGATTTATTTTTCTCAGATTTATTTTTTATACTTGTAGTTCTCAACTTTATTTTGCATTTGTGGGCTCAGCCTGAGGCTAATCATAGTCTGGTAATAACTATGGGTTATTAGGCTGAGTCTGTATGCACTGATTTTATTGAGTTGAAATGTTCCATCAGGTCTAGTTATTATACTGAGGGTAAGATCCAAATATTATAGACATATTATGATGTAGTTTTTGATCCTTTGACCTTTACATAATAAATAGTAATTGAGTAGATTGAAATATATATGATTCTTTGCTTATCTTTTTTTCTCAATCGGTTGTCTGCTAAAAAACACAAATATATTGGAAACTTTATGAACTGCTATTCTTAGGGGCCAAATAGTGAAAATATTTCAGGGAAGATAGTGTTGGTATTCTAGCAGTAAAATCTTGGCAATTCATTATGACTAAAATGGAACTCATTTCTCCACTCTGCCCCTCCCCCCAACAGAACATCATTTACTCCCTCTCTCAGTTCGTGAATTCACCAATTACCCATTCTCCCAAGCTGGAAATCCTATTGTCATCCTTGATAGCTCCTCCTTCCTCAAATTTTTTTCTCACCAATTTCTATCAATTCCATCTTTGCAATACCTTTCAAATTACTCAACTCCATTTTTTCTTCAATTTTAAATATATATTCACCTACAGGCTTCATAGGCGATTCCTGGGACATCATTTGTTATGGCATGAAGGAACATCATAATGCAAGGGTAGAAAGATGTTATTAGCATGGAGACAATATTGACTCCATTGCAATTAATTAAAATGAAATGTTTACTAAAATATATATCTCAAAATTGATTGTTGCACATCACTGGGTGTTGGCAGAATAGTTGAGAAATAAGATGCCCTAAAATATTCTGCACTCTATTTCCAATTGTTAAAAACAATTTTGATCATATCAGTCTCTTTCATACAAACTTTACAAGTTCTGCATTGCCTGTAGGATTAGGTTCAAACTCATTGATAAACCATACAAATTTTAGCAACACAATCTTTTGTATATTATAGGATATCTATCTATCCCCTGTGAGATAAATATATATATTATATATACACACATACACACATATGTATATAATACACATATATGCACACATACATACACTGTAAGATATATATATGCACACACTTAATATGTTTAATATATATACACTTAATCATTAAGTATACATATATGTCATGAAGTATCAATGTATTACAGTTGGTTTTATTGTCAATGATCTAATAATTATAGAGGTCAGCATGGAACTGACTGCTATCCATTTTAGTTAGGTCAGCACATTCCCAAGAAAATTCTGCCATGTCCACTTTGGTTCTTTTTCGATTGCATTGTGGGAATATATTTATCCACGAGGTAACTTATGAGACATTTTACTTTCAATCTCAATGTGTTTTGGTCATTATAAATCCTAGTGTTACCTCAAAGCTTTTATATTTCACTAATTTTAATAAAATGAAAAAAAAAAACATGGAGACATCAACAACAAATAATGAAGTCAAGTTGAAAATCAGGGCAGACAGGAATGCAAGAGACATTATAGAAATATTATCTGTACCTCTGAAAGAAATAATGCAATATATGTTAAGAAAAAAAAAAAGAAGATAGCAGGAGGGGAAGAATGAAGGGGGGGAAATCGGAGGGGGAGACGAACCATGAGAGATGATGGACTCTGAAAAACAAACTGAGGGTTCTAGAGGGGAGGGGGGTGGGAGGATGGGTTAGCCTGGTGATGGGTATTAAAGAGGGCACGTTCTGCATGGAGCACTGGGTGTTATGCACAAACAATGAATCATGGAACACTACATCAAAAACTAATGACGTAATATATGGTGATTAATATAACAATAAAAAATTTTAAAAAAAGAAATATTATCATTGTAATCCAAGGCCTCCTGGCACTAGACCAAACTTGCTATTCTGTTTTATTTTCTTCCTGAATACTTTTTCCTGCCAAACATTTCCTCCAACTCTAATAAAATATTTCTTTTTTAATATTTCTTTTTAATAATGGAATATATTAAATCTTTAAAAGGTAGATCATACCTAAAGTTAATTCAGCAATTCAAATTAAAGAACATTTATTCGACATTTATTGTTAACAAAGCACTGTTCTCAGTGCTAACAATTACAACTTTCTAAGAACTCACATAATACTTAAAATATATATATATATATAAATATCTCTGTACAGACAGAAAGACTACAGACAGAAAGACTCATTCTCTTCCTGTACTTTGAATTTTAACTGCTCGGGCACCCAAGTTATAAATCTGGAATATTATTTTACCTACTTCCTTCTATTTTCTACTTCAAAAACAGTCAACAACGCCAATGAACTCTATTTCCTACCACTAGTCCCTGCTGCTCCCTAGCATTCTCTGCCTACCTACTTACCCTCCCATCTACATTCATGCATAAATAAATTCTTACTCCTTCATTCTCCTTATTTAGCCCATCATCATGCTCATTAATTCTATCTCCAAAATAGTAAATGTGTCTCACCACTATGGCAATTGTCAACTCTACAGAATACCAGAATAGGATTCTAAAAAGTATATTGAATCATGTCCACCACCAGCTTAAATGCAAACTTTTTGCCATTATCTGTAAGAATCTACATGCTCTTACCTCTACCATTACTCATCCAGTTAGGACATATTTATTGAGAACTCACTGTATGTCTGGCTAGATGTTGAATATGCGGTAGTAAGACACATATACTTTCTTTCAACAATCTTATATTCTAGTGGAGAATATAGAAATAAGTATGTTAATAAATAAATAATTAACTTATAATGTGTTTTGATGAATGATATAAAAGAAACAAATTCGATACTAAACCATGATGGGAGGGAGGAACATCAATTTGAGACAGAGTATCCAAAGAAGCTGATAAGGGGCTGCTTAAAATAAAATGGCATTTTGAAATGGGAGGGGGATATGAACCATGAGAGACTGTGGACTCCGAGAAAGAAACTGAGAGTTTTAGAGGGAAGGGGAGTTGGGGGATGGGTTAGCCTGGTGATGGGTATTAAGGAGGGCACGTATTGCATGGTGTTATATGCAAACAATGAATCATGGAACACTACATCAGAAACTAATGATGTACTGTATGGTGACTAACATAACATAATAAAAAAATAAATAAAAATAAAAAAAGATAGGGGCGCCTGGGTGGCTCAGTCGTTAAACGTCTGCCTTTGGCTCAGGTCATGATCTCAGGATCCTGGGATCGAGCCCCGCATCGGGCTCCCTGCTCGGCGGGAAGCCTGCTTCTCCCTCTCCCTCTCCCCCTGCTTGTGTTCCCTCTCTCGCTGTGTCTCTGTCAAATAAATAAATAAAATCTTTAAAAAAAATAAATAAATAAAAATAAAAGTAAAAAAAGGTAAAGCACTTTGATAAAGCACATAATTGGAATTATGCAAATTATTTTTGTCAATTATATTTTGAGACATGTTTTAGATCTGTAGTGTGTATAATTAATAATGAATGTTGAGTTAATATAACGAATAAATAATGAATGCATATCAAAAATAAATAAATAAATAAATAAAATGGCATAAATTGAGATGGAGTCAGCCACAGGAAAAGTGATCCAGACAGAGGGATCTGCATGTGCAAAATTCCTGAAGTGAGTATCAGATAAAGAGGGCCTGAGTGTTCAGATCTAAGTGATATAAGAGGAGAGGGTCAGGAAAAGTGGTAGAGAGTAGTTAAGGGCTTGTATTAATTTTCTATGGCTGCATAACCACAAAATTAGCAGCTTAGAATAACATATATTTATTATCTACTTCACAGTTTTCTAGGAATCAGGAGTCTGGATACAGCTTAACTATATCAGCTCAGGGTCTTAGTCTTAAAAGACTCCACTCATAATGCTGGCCTCCTTTGGGGGCTCAGCTCACATGGTTATTGGTAGATTTCAGTTCCTTGTGCTTGCAGGACTGAGGTCCCCATTTTCTTGCTACCAGGGACCACTCTCAGCTCCTAGATGCACCCAAAGTTCCTTGCCATAAGGCCTTCATACAGACTCTCTCATAACATGTTACCTGACTTCTTCAAGGTGAGAGTATCTCTCACTCCAGTCTGCTATGATGGAGTCTTATATAATGTTATATAATTAGAGAGTGTCCTATTGTCATTGCCAGATTCTATTGGTTAGAAGCAAATCAGTTTCCACTGCACTGCAAGGGAGAGGATGATACAAGTACATGACTCATTGGCAATTATTGTGTTTCTACCACAGGGTTCAGTCACATAAGTCATGGTAAGGAATTTGGATTTATTTTAAGTGAGATGGGATTTTTTGGAAGGGAAGGAAGAAAGGTGGAAGGAAGGAGGGTTAAATCCTATCCCAGGAAATTAAGACAAATGGAGGAGATGATTCTGTGTAGAGGCTTGGAGGTCATTTCTTGGAGAAGGTGGCCCTGGGATAACAGGCTGATGGTTAAGTACAGAAAGAGGCAGTATCAGAGGAAGATTGTATCTGTGCAAAACCTGCAGGTGGACAAGAGCAGGGTGTGACTGAGGAAGAGCAAGAAGCACATAGGTATGAAGTACTCAGGATGGTAGGGTCAAAAGGAAATAGAAACCAAAAGGATTTTAATGTAGTGGGTGATTTGGGATGGTCTTAAAAGAGATCTATATTATCAGACATACCAGTTTGCCAGATAGCCTGGTGCTGACAATAGGGAGAATGAATTGGAGGAAGAACTTGAAATAGGTAAGGTGACCACTACGTCCAGTGAAATTTAAAAACATTTCTAATACATTTTGAAATCTTTGAACTGCACAACAAGCATCAGAACAATTTTATTTCTTTTTTTTCCTTTCTTTTTTAACTGCTTTATTGGGGTATGCTTAACATACAAAAAACTGTAGGAATTTAATGAGTACAACTTCATTTATTTGGAGGAAAGTGTGTGCCCATGAAACCATTATCACTATCAATGCCATAAACTTATCCATCACCTCCAAAAGGTTCCTCCTACCAGCCCTCCTTTTTTTGAACAATTTCCTTTAAAAAGAGCTGCATCATAGTTAGTAATTGGAATACAACTTTCCTTAGTTTGCTTTCAAAGATTCTTTTGAAGGACCATGGTTTTAAGGGCATCTCAAAAGAACTAGGTGCCCTACCTTTAATTGGCAATTTCCAGTTTCAGGTAAAAAGAATTAGGGTAAAGAACTAGGGCTTGCAATCTCTGTATCTTCTAACTAGGAGATTTTGAATTGCTTTGGGACTGGAAGCCTGGCTGCCCTAGTATTTTTGCATCCTTAGTCCCTGACACATACTAGATGCTTCAAAAATATTTTTAAATGGACAAATAAATGAATAAGTAGTCACATCAAATGAATATTATTCCAATTACTAGACCACTACCTTTTTCCACCCTGTCCTCTCTTCCCAGCCTTTCTTTTCTTTTTTTTAAATTTTATTTTATTATGTTATGTTAGTCACCATACATTACATCATTAGTTTTTGATGTAGTGTTCCATGATTCATTGTTTGCGTATAACACCCAGTGCTCCATTCAGTACGTGCCCTCCTTAATACCCATCACCAGGCTAACCCATCCCCCACCCGCCTTCCCTCTAGAACCTTCGGTTTGTTTCTCAGAGTCCATAGTCTCTCATGTTTGTCTCCCCCTCCGATTCCCCCCCCTTTATTTTTTGCTTCCTACTATCTTCTTTTTTTTTTTTTACATATAATGTATTATTTGTTTCAGAGGTACAGGTCTGTGATTCATCAGTCTTACACAATTCTCAGTGCTCACCATAGTACATACCCTCCCCAATGTCCATCACCCAGCCACTCCATCCCTCCCACCCCCCACCACTCTAGCAACCCTCAGTTTGTTTCCTGAGATTAAGAATTCCTCATATCAGTGAGATCATATGATACTTGTCTTTCTCTGATTGACTTATTTCGCTTAACATAATACCCTCTAGTTCCATCCACGTCAGTGCAAATGTCAAGATTTCGGGGTTTTGGTTTTTTGGGTTTTTTTTTTTGATCCCAGCCTTTCTTTTCCTTCCTAATGTCCAAATTCATCATTAAGATTCAAGACATGTTTTGTCTCAAACTCTCGATGCATTCATTTTGATCTTGTTTTGTGTTAGAATGAAATTATGTAGATTGCCTTATCCACAGATACTATGTAATGTATGAGATCACTCTCAGTATGGAAGGCAAGCTCATGCCAATTGCTTGAATACTAGTGATGACTATACTCGAATTGGCACTTTGGAACTAACTTCAGATGATTCGTCATCTCAAGACCTCTATTTAATGCCAAACTGATCACTAAATTCTGGGTTATGGAAGAATATCCCCTAGGATATTGCTTCTGAGCTAATAAGTAATGATTGTGAGATAAGATAAAGGAGAAACCCATGTTTACCAGTGCATGATTAAAGATATGCTTGATATTTAATTCAACACAAATATTTAAATATTCTTTCTAGAATTCCTCAATACATAGCATATTAGCATTTAGAATTATTTAGAATGTTCACGTGTACTTCTTAATTCATATTTATTAATATTAAAGAAGAACGAGTCTATTTTTTTCACCTAATAGAATTCTGGCAAATAAGATGTTTCTCTTCCATTAGCTCTGTGTTTGATACCTAGAAATCACTAATAAATGTTTGTTAAATAATTTTAATCCTAAAAACTCAAACAAAGCTATATTTATATATCACTGTGGATTGAGTAAATTACTTAGAATTAATAATATAAACTTTACATCAACTGCTTCACTCTAGGTAATTTTAGTATTTAAATTAGTATTTTAAGTACACAAATAAATATGTAATATTCAGTATTTGCTTCAATAAATTATTTCCTTTGTAAAAAAATGTTAAGATTATATGTGAGAAAGATTATCTGAATAGGCTTCAGTTAAAATATGGCACATTTGAGGTTTGAAAACCTCTGAGAATTTTCTAATGTGGGTTAGTGTACTAAGAGGTTTGCCATTGTAAATGATGTTTACAGTCTGAGTAAACCACAGAAAAGTAGAAGCAAACCCAGAGGCTGCCCATGATACACAGCAGAGCTTTAGCAGATTCTGAATGTGTATGACATGTGTGAAGTCTGTTCTACTGAGAATGACCCACCATGCATAAATTTTTGTGAGGATATGCTGTAATTCTTTTTATTAAAAATAATAATTTTCCATCACCAAAATAAGGTATTCTGATTATGATTAATTTGAACAATTCAAAAAAATAATAACAGAAAATCCATCTATAGCCTCATCATCCAGGAATAAACACTCATAACATTGTTATCTTTTTTTTTTTTAAGATTTTATTTATTTATTTGACAGAGAGAGACACAGCGAGAGAGGGAACACAAGCTGGGGGAGTAGGAGAGGGAGAAGCAGGGTTCCCGCTGAGCAGGGAGCCCAATGTGGGGCTGGATCCCAGGACCCTGGGATCATGACCTGAGCCGAAGGCAGCCATTTAACCGACTGAGCCACCCAGACGCCCCAACATTGTTATCTTTCTTTTCAGTACTTCTATGCATCATTTTTTACCTAGCTGTGCTTATATATTACGTGCATAAGTTTATAGTAATTTAGAGGGAAGGCTATAAAATTTGGAAAACACGGGAAGGATAAGGAAAACATCCAGAATTCCATGAACAGATATAGACTCTTAACATTTTAATGTGTTTTCTAATTTTCTTTTTTTCCTATGTATATTGACATCACCTTTTATATTCTATGATGGGTAGTTATCAGGGGCTTGCTGAGAGGATATTTATGTGATTAAGTTGATTTATTAGTTTTTCTCAATGAACGAGAACAAGTAAGATTTAAAAATATGAAAAATGATTTCTCAAGTTCTTTGATAATTTTCTACACAATTATGATTTTGTGAAGAAAAACCCCTTAGTGTTGCAACTTTTATTTTATTTTATTTTATTTTTAAGATTTTATTTATTTGTCAGAGAGAGAGAGCACAAGCAGAGGGAGCTGCAGGCAGAGGGAGAAGCAGGCTCCCCCTTGAGCAAGGATCCCCCTGAGCAAGGATCCCATTGCAGAACTCGATTCCAGGACCCCGGGATCATGACCCGAGCCCAAGGCAGTCGCTCAACCAACTGAGCCACCCAAGCATCCCTGTCCCAACCATTTCAATGAGAGCAATAATATACAGGGTTTAGGATAAGATCCAGGTCTGTCACTTAGAAGATGGGTGACCTTGGACAAGTTATTTACTCTCTCTATGCTTTGTGTTCACATTGATGAAGTGGGGATAGATGAATTAATATGTGTGAACTGCTTAGCAGAGTGCCTATCACTTGGTAAATGCTATATACAGGTTAGCCATGATTAGTAAGTTCTGGAAAAGAACAATCAATATCTTCTTTACTGTTTAAAGGGGTTATATGTGGCCATAGACATTGTACGAACTATGCATACAGAAAGAGCTGAACCAAGTTTCAACACCAGGCTACAGTTAATTAATCTAAACCTGATGTTACAGTTCAAACATAGCAAGGAAAAGCTTTAGTGTCGTGATTAAAATTGTGAGTTTAATTTCAAGCAAGATATTTATAAGCTGTAGCAATCTTGGGGCTTGTTCTACTTAGGTGTATTCACTGTAAATACACAGATAAAAGTGTTTATGTGAAAGGTAGTAGTAAAGATGAGATAATTCACATGTAGTACTGGGCACAAAATGAGCACCCAATAAATATTACCTGCTAGTATTCTTAATTGTAATGGTAATATTAATAATAGTTCTTAATAATTCTAAAACTTTCTGTATCTTTTTTTTTTTAAGATTTTATTTATTTATTTGACAGAGAGAGACACAGCGAGAGAGGGAACACAAGCAGGGGGAGTGGGAGAGGGAGAAGCAGGCTTCCCGCCAAGCAGGAAGTCTGATGTGGAGCTCGATCCCAGGACCCTGGGATCATGACCTGAGCCGAAGGCAGATGCTTAATGACTGAGCCACCCAGGTGCCCCTAAAACTTTCTGTATCTTTGAATTCTGAAATTGCTCTCACCTCTAAGTCATCTGGAGTTGGTATTAAATCTTTGGTTTCAAACAAAGGTTGATGATGATGTTTTTGAGTTTTTATGTGCTTGAGAATTCATTTCCGTTTCTTTTGCTAATGAAAGATAATTTGAACACATAAGCATTTTCTCTATTCCATCTCATTGTCTCAAGGGACTATAGCTTTGTCTCCACTCTCCCCTTTATGATAGAGAAGTCTGAGGTTTTGTTTCCATAAGAAACCTCTTTGTCTGCCTGGAACTGGTAGGATTTTTTTTTTTTTACATGTGTTTTTTGCCCTGGTAAGGCATCATCTCTTTTGAATAACTTCACCTGAAATATTATGATCCTGTTTTAGATCTCCTTAAATTTTTCCAGTCGAGATATTTTCTCTTCAGCTGTGTCTTTTCATATTTCTTCTATTCCAAATGCTCATGTTCCTCACTTTTCTCAACCGTCCTCAGAAGCATGACCTTTCCAACTTTTTCCTTTGTCTGCCATTTTTATTTGCTTTTAGTGAGGACTTTTCAAGTTATTCTTCTGATTTATGTATTTAGTTTTCCTTAATGCCATTGCAAATTTAAACTTCATAGTGGTCCTTCGTAGATCTTTATATAAACCTTCACTATGACCTCATTTCTGTATTTTTGTTTGTTTATTTGAGAAGCATGTCTTGCCTTTTTTTGTACTGAGGTGTTAGTTCATGGTGACTCTGTCAAGACCAATTATTAGTGATCTATATGAATAAGTTTGATCGACAGAAATTGTATCTGCTTTCCAATAGTCATTGACTGAAGCCATAGCATGTGTAGATGCTAATTAAGCAAGGATACTTTGGAACAGCTCTGTATCAGACATGTCTCCTGTGTATATGCTGAATAATGTATGTTTAGAATATTTGGAACAGGACATTTTCAAATGTATAGAGCTCAAGCTTAGCAGTTTAATCATAGTGCGTGACAGGTAACATCATGTGCATTTTTCTTTTGTCCATGGCAACTACATGAAATTTGAAAAATAAGAGGGGTAAGAGAGAGGCTACCAGGATTGGATTACACCAATGAAATTAAACATTTTTTAAGAGATGTTTCACCTTCACACTTCCTTTGTGCTAGACAGTGTGCCAGACCCAGTCTATATAGAAATTATCAAAATAAGCAACCCCTTGGGGAAAGCATAAAAAAATAAATAATCCCACCAAATCCATTAGTATTGTGCCAAATGCTATAAAGCAAAATGTAGGATATTGAAGCAGAAAGAAATGATTTTAGAGAGAACTGATCTAGGTGGATCAAAAATGCTCATCCTTGAAACAGTGGCATTTAAGGTGAGAAATGAAGGAAGAGATGGACATAGAGTCAGCATGTTAATGAGGTGGTTTGATGGTGAGTGTGGGAAGGTCCTGAGGTGGGAAAGATGACCAGTATATTTGAATGAAGTACTAGGTAGGCATGTGGTAAAAATGAGACAAATTTCTGATATTGTCCAGATGATACTATCTCTTAGGTCTCTGAGGTTATGTGAAGGCTTTTGAACTTGAAACCTAAGAGCAATGGGATTCCACTTCAGGTAAAAGGACCATTCAGGAGTTGAGGGCAAGGTATAGCTAGAGTCATAAACATGTTCAGAGCAGAAATTTATTGCAGTAATTTAACCAAGAGATGATGGAGACTTGGACTTATTTGGTGGCAACCAGAGAAGAGGAAAGAATGTAAAATTAAAAAGTTGATATCAGCAAGATGCAAAACTGTCTCATAACTGTCCCATTTGTAGATATAAATGTAGAATTGCTCAATGTTAGAAGTCAGAAGTCCTGGTTATTGTTAAGATCCTTCCTTTTCATTTTATGAATAAAAACCAAGTTTCCCAGATACTATGGGAGTTTGAAGACAGAATTGGGGGAAAAAATCTAAAATTTAGATTGTGCTTATTTTACAATTCTAAAATCATCCTAATATTTATATTTTAGCCTTATGAAGGACTGAAGTAGACATGGGTATTTTCTGCTGCACTATTGTAGAGAAGTCAAGATCTTAATATTCTGCTGTATTTTTCCAACAACAGGCTGCCTCAAGTCAGAGACAGGATATAGGACATAGTGAGTCTTAGGCTTTGTGGGAATCAAGATGTCAGTATTAAAATGCTTGTCTCCTTCCACTCACTTTTTAATTATCTCAAACAGGTTGAACTTGAGGATTGTAAAAGTATAAATTGACTAAATTTTCTCCTCACATAGTTGCTGGAGAGATGGCTGGGGGATCTTAGAGATTAGTTCGAGACTTACATTTTTCACCCTTGTTTTAAAATTTAATTAGCTAGCATATCTGCTGAACTGATGTGATGAAACTCAAGAATTTGGGGCCCACTTGAGTCTGGCCTGTGGAAAGAGTCTCTGGAGGTAAACAGATTCATTTGACTTGAACTTCTCTCTTACTTCCAGAAATGACCCTCACTAAATAGAAATAGAATTCGCAAAATGTGCTGAATAATGGTGACTGTGTATAAAACTATTACCTGCCAAGGAAGACCCTGTAATTAAATTAGTAGAAGTGACCGAATCTGTGGAGCTAAAATGTAAGCAATTTCTGTGTGCCCAGCCTGCCAGCCTCAGCACACTGGTTGGGCATCTTGCCTATTGGTCTTTGACCTAGGATGGCAGCATAAAAATTACCTCATCATTCAATTTGAAAAATCTGATTGACCTATTCCTTTATATAAGATGACTCCTGCCTTAGAATTAAACTGGATCTCCCTTCTAAATGAGTTTTGACTTGGGTATCACCTTTAATTCATATTTTTTTTCACACTACATTTAAGTTTTTTTGGGCAAAAGGATTCAGAATCTATACATGACTAAATTTTTTAAAGGCTAAACATTGCCACAGGCCTGTGGAACTCAAATTTCTAAGTGAAAAACAGAAGTTAGAGACTCAAACTTCACAGATCTTCTCTGACAGCTCTGAATTTTATAACTGTTCAGACCCTCTGCTCTGAATGGGTCCAGGCTCTGACTTGGCTAGTCAGTATCATCTGTAGTGACCATTGTCAGACCCAACATCACCATCACTGACAGCATGCATATGTATGGAAAGCATAGGAACTATTGCATTATCCAGCAGGGGCAGTGGTAATTGCTGACCTCTGGTTACTAACTTGAATTGTTACTTGATTCCATAGTGGAGTTCCATATGGCTGATAGGAGACAGGCAGCAAGAAGACAAATCCATGAACATTCTTCCTTCTCTACTAGATCATCCTGAAACTTTTATGGAAGCCAATGGTGAATATACTATTGGTTGCATCTCATACTTTCAGGGGTATCTGCAGTTGTTTTCAATTTTTGCATTCTCTTTGGTAATAAGGTTGGACTAGCCATAATTATCATACCTCTATCTCTTCTTGAGTGTGTTAATTTCAGAGACCAAGGCCAGATATAAAGGTAGAGCTGGGAAGAGACCTTAAAATGTTATCTTTGGCAGAGATCCTTAGCTGTCTTGGGTAATCCATTTATATGATACCAGGAAAAAAACTCTTGAGGTAGAACTCATAGGGGGATTACATCCAGAGGAAATAAGTGTGCCCAACTTCACTGCTCTCCTCCATGTCTAATAATCCAGTTAAATACAGACCCAACATGGCACACAGTGGATCTCGAAAAATTGAGGCAATTCACAAGAGCTGATAAATGTGGTACTAGCAGTTTCCCTGACTGTGACAACTCAGGGCAACTAAGAGAGGTTACTTCCCATTTCTCAATACCACACATCTCTCTTCACTTAGCAAGATGAAAAAAGGAGTGGATATAATCACAGTAAAGGTAATTAGGGTGTGACCATGAAAATGTGGCCAATCTATCCTCCACACTTTCATGGTTTTTGTATATATGTTTGTTATTTTTCCCCAACTTTTATAGGTTATTTTTATCTAGGACTGCTAGGAAATAGATTTGGTAGAGAGCAAGAGGAAAGCACTATGTGCAGAATATTGTAGGGTAAAGAATGATGGAGCTTAGAGACTTGAGTCTACATTAACCAAAACTGTGACCCAGGACAAAAACCCTTTACCACCTGATACCCCAGGGTCTCCATCTGTCAAATGTTTTGGCTAGGGAATAACTATAGTCACTGATGCCTTCAAAAATACAATTCTATGCTTGCAGCTTTGTTTTTCAAATAGCTGATTTTATTTCTTTCATGGAGATATTAATGATGGTTTTTAAGGGTTTAATAGTGTTTATTAAAAGTGGTTTTAACAAAAACATAAAGAAAAAAAAGTATAGTAATAGTAGATGCTGTCTACACCCAAACCTCCTCCAGCAGTGAAGGACATATTGATCCAACTGCTCTGTGTGCCACCAGCATCCAGATCTCAGTGATCAGTCTTCTGAATTGCCTCATTGAGATGAACCACTTGGCCCAAAGTCACGCCCCCTTGACATGGAAATGTAAAGGCTCAGCCTCCTGACCTGAATTCTTAAAAACATAAAGGGTCATCCTTGATTCAGAGCTCCCCGTACGGCTGGCTAAGGCCTACCTTGTGACTGTATCACAGCCCAGCATGTTCTCCTGTCAAATTCTGGCTTCCTTCCCTTCTCCCTTCCCTTCTGTGGGTGCTGATCTCAGGAGCACTCCCTAATAATCCTCCCCATGCTAATCCCCATCTTAGAATCTGCTTCTTTGATTACCTAGACTGTAGCAGAGGGTGTATAATACCTCTCCTTATTATCCTTTATTATCTCCTATATAATAATAATAATAATAATATTATTAAAGCCTTGCTTTACTTATCTAAGCTTCTAGGAGAGGGTTCTTTCTGATTTCCAATAATAAAAGTCCTCTGTGCTGGGGGAGTAGTTTTCTGGGGACGCATGTTATGATGTCTTTCTCCTGTGCAGTATAACCCAAGTAAAATAGCTTGTCTACACTTTGCAGATTCATTAAATGCATTAAATGCATTCAAGAAAATTGAACCTGTTATTTACATCTTCCTTAAATAAATGCATTTTTAAAAATTCAATGTTTGTAAATAATTTGAGCTTACTAGGAGTTTGACAGGTTATTTAACAGGACATTGAATGTTGTGAGAAGATGGCATTATTTCAATTCCTTGATGTTTTAGCCAACCTTATGAAGTCTCCTTATTCATGGAAACAGCATAATTTTAAGCATATTATATTTTATCTTAAAAAAGCACATCATTAAATAGAAAATTTGCAATTGCACTATTTTTAGTTGGAAAAGAAAAACTGAAATCAAGTTATGAAAAGAAGGATAGTGAGAGACATTTTGAATGACTTTAACTTACATTATTCAACATTAAATGAAAAATATGTAAACAAGAACTGCAAAAGGTTAGACTCTAAAGCAAAGGTATATTTTCTCATTGACAGTCTCTGAGGAACACTTCAGAGTAGATTTAACTCAATGGAATCTCAATGAGAAAAGGGGAAAAAATGGACCAGTGAGACATTCGTTATGAAAAACATCACAACGTAGACATAGAAATATTTCTATAAAGAAAATATACTTAACATTTTATTATTTATATAGTGAAAGAATACAAACCAAGGATCAGTTATCTAAACTAGAGGTAGGTTTTGTTTTGTTTTGTTTTGTTTTTAACAAGAACACTAATATTGAGGCAGCTTCCTCTCCTTACCCCTGTCCCCACCTCCAATTTCTGGAAATCTTACATGATTTTTTGGTATCAACTCTATTTATCTCAATGGTCCAGAGAGCAGGACGGTTTTCCTAGTTTGGCATTTATAAGTTACAGAGTAGCATAAGGATCAAGCAAGCATAAATGAGCCTCCCCCCCCCCCCCCCCGGGCCACCGGCATTATTTTGTTGCATTGAGATTTTGCATAGAAACTATGTTGTCCTGCATAACATTCCTATGCTTCAGGAGCATATGAAAATTTGTTATAAACCCAGTGAGGAGAGAAATCATCTGAATGCAAACAGGAAAGGATAATGGAAACTAACATGTGTTGCCTCTCTGTATCTGGCACCGTTCTAGACACTTTTATCTCAATCTCCATAGAACCCATGAGAGGCTTGAATTACTGAGCACATTTTACAGAGTGAGAAGTTAGTAACTTAGCTAACATCACACAGTTAAGAAAAGGAGGAGTCAGGATTCAAAGCAAGGTCAGTGAACTGCCAAAACCCATACAGAATCTTTCCATTATATCAGCAGGAATAATTATGTGCACCTGTGCACTATCCTGAGCCCTTCAGACCACTTAATCTCCCTTACCACTTCCTCCCCTTCTTCTCCTTCTTTTCCTCCTGCTCTTATTTTTTTTGTATCTGATTTGCTTGTCTATTTAATGAGGGCTTGGAATGTTAGGTATGAATTACAAGGATGTTTGACGTAAGAAAGATGTAAAAGTTAATTGTGATCTAATGTTGGAATAATAGCATTATGAAAAATACAGCTTCAACTAACCTGAGCTCACCTCTCCTCTTCATAGAGCAAATAATGAAGCCACAGAGGACTTTTTAAATTACAATAAGCAAAGGATGAATTCATCACATTGGCTTAGTATGTTTGTACAAAACAAACCTATCGCTAATAAAGTCACTTACCATATTTCTGGGATGAATGTGTTATGAAAAAAATGTGCAGTTTTAAAGAGACTTAAAATTATTTTTAACAATTCAAAAATAAATCAGATGCACCTAGGTGAGTGGTTTTTAACCAAGTGACTTTGTCCCCTATGGAAAATTTGGCAATGTCTGGAAACATTTTTGGTTGTCACAGCTGAAGGATGTGCTTTTATCATCCAGTAAGTAGAGTCCAGGGATGTTGCTAAATATCCTACAATGTACGGAAAGCCCTTCACTTCAAAGAATTTTCTAGCCCCAAATGTCAATAGTGATGCTATTGAGAAACACTGGTTGAGGTGATGTGCAATTTTTTAAAAATGGGACCAATTTTTCTCTTGTCAGATTTCATATAGTCAAAAGTTGTAGGATATTTTCCTGCCTCAAACATTTATGTCTTTATTTAAAATTTTGATATTTTATTTATCTGAACATTTTTGAATTTATATTTATTTTTAAAAATATTTCATCAAAATATTATTTATTTTGACTATAGGAGTGTTTTGACACCCCGTTGAGTTTTGTGCCCAGGACATATATCTTACCCACTCCACCCTAATCCTGGCTCTGTCAGGATATAAAAAAGGAAACATAATATAGCATAGTGGCAAAGAATGAGGCTCTAGGGTCTAAATATCTGGCTCAAGTTATAGTTTTAGCACTTCTTAACTCTGTGTCCTTATCACTTTATTTCCTTCTCCATCTGTAAAATGGATAAAGTAGTACCTATGTACGTTGGTTGTTTCAAGGGATAAATTTATCAGTTAGCAAAGAACTTGGCATAGAGTCAATGCACCACAAACACTGGCAACTAAAACATAGCACTGAACTGGATGTACTTTCTGATGTCATGAGGATGGATGAAGGAGAATGACTCTGTGTATTGGCTGGTCAAAATTTTTAAGGAATGACACCATCCAGCCCATCTCTTTTTCTGTGCCTATTTTTAAGCTAAGGGCCACACTCAAGTTCTCTCTTTTTGGTGGTCTTACCCCTATGTGGCTATAGAGACAGTAACTTTTAATTGCCTAAAACAAGAATCAATTTTTCCCTTCTATGACAATAACAGAACTCTGAATAATAATAGAATATTAAAGCCAAAAGCCAAGTCAATAACTTGAATGACAAGTGGAAAATAAGAAAAAAATTATGGAAATTAAGGTTCTGTTACAGGTAGGAGAGTCTGCATTGTATGAATGGAGGTCTCAGTTCTTGGATTCCTCACAAAAGATATACCTGAGGATTCATGCTCAAAGAAAGATGGCCAGAAGGAAGATAGCAAGCACAGAGCAGTTTATTAAGGACAGTACACTCTCAAGATGGGAGGGTGGGCAGGCCCAGGGGTGGCAACTGCCTTGAGGCTATAGGGGTCTTATCTTTTTATGTAAGCAGGGTCTTGGGGTCATGGATAGGATGGTCTCTAATGGAGGCTGCTTCCAATCAGTTGGGGGGACTCCTCCCACTGGTCGGGAGGGGGAGTTTTTGACTCTACAGGGCTTGTATCAGAACCATTAAGGCAGCCTTCCCCATGGAGGGCAGCCCAAATTTCAATGCAAATGCATTATAATGAGTCTAGGGGTTACCCTGCAGCAGAGGTGGAAGAGGAGAGCTCATGTTCTGCACCTGTGGCTCTTGGTCTGTTAGCCCCGATGTCTTGGAAGCCACAAGGCCAAGATGTTGAGGGGTCTTGGAAGCCCTTAGGACAAAGTCAAATGTTTTGCCCCCAGGCTTCTAATGTATAACCTATTTATTATCACCCATGCCTCCAGCTCATGTCTAACTACCTGCCTACTCTATCAGTTCTAATAAGCTGTTTCTAAATTAAGCAAGTCTGGTATACATATAAATCCTGGTTACAGTTCAATCCTGGTCTTTGCTACCTGGCATAAGGAAACAAACAAACAAAGAATGAGAGTTCCAGATTCCCTTGTAGCTAGCTGTGGTCATGTGATAAGTAATGTTGACTACAGTGGAAACATATTGAAGGGTTTGAAATTCTAGGAAGACTGTTTATGGATTTAAATTATTTAGGAGGGAGATTTTTTTTTTTTACTTTGGGTTGCATCTAGCCTGCACCAAAGTGATGGCTGGAGCTCTAGCAGTTACTCTGAAACATGAGAACATCTTGGGAATAGCAGACATATGTTAGAATGCTGAATTGGCATCAGGATTCCTGATAACAACATGGAACTACCACAGCAGCCCTAACCTGCCCACCTCTAGACCTCTTTTAAGTGAGAAATAAAAATAACAATCTCCTATTTCCCTTGAGCCTCCATACTTATGTCTGTTGTAGCCAAACATAATCTTAACTGATACAATTGCCTTTCCATGTGTCATTTTGAAACCCTGAGAGCTAACCAGCTTTCTTCTACCATGCCCACCTTAACCAGGATTTATATGTATACACAACATGCTTAATTTAGAAACAGCTTTTTAAAACCTAAAGCTACATTATTTTTTCCTTATTTCCACTTATTTCTCAAGTTATTGACTTGGTTTTCAGCATTAATATTCTGTAACTCAGGATTTACTAATTGTATATGCAGATAAGCTGCCCTTATTTTTGTTGACCCACTCCCAGGAAAGACTGTTTGTTTAGCCATGAAACATATTTTGTTTTTCACATGTAACTTCTCTGACCATTAATTGGAAAGTCAGATGTCCTTGCTTTTCCAAGCTGCTTGGTAACCATTACTCTGATCTTAATTGATTGAGACTATTTTAGGTTTTAAGAAAACACATATTGTGCTTCAGATCTCAAGTTGTATAGCTTGTTTCCAGCTATAATTGCCAAAGTAAATCACTGAAAATTTCTAATAGGAGAGAGTAGAGATGTGGTAATACAAATAAAAATAATAAGGAAATTAAATGGCAAATGAGTAAAATCACTGTCATTCAAAAAGGTGATAGAAAAACCTTCTGCTTGGAGATTTCAGGCTTACCAAACGTGAATCTGCACTATATGATCCTTCCAGTCTAGGGAGGAGGACAAAAGAGAATGAATGAATGAATGAATGAATGATAAATAAATAAAATATGTAGTTGCTTCTTTTCTCTTCAGGTTTCTGTCTGATGCTTGAAAAAGTCTAACAGTAGAATATTATTTGATAAGGTTGTCAAATTCCACCTAACCTTATTCTTTTTCAAAAATGTACTATGTCACCTTAAACACAGTTATTGTAGCGGATACTGTAGTGCCCCTAGTGTTACAGGCCTTACCAATTCAGAGAATTTTCTCTGGTCCCCAGATTCTGCCCTGCCCTCAAATAGGACAGGCCAGAAATGCCAAGGAACTAACATCCCTCTGGGGATAGCCCTCAACTAATGACTGATGATGGAAGGTGGTGTATAAATACCCTAGTTCCCTCTCCTGTTGAGTGGGATAACTCTGACACCCATCTTTTACACCTGCTCCCAGAGTTCCCCAGTGTGATTAAGCTTAATAACCATACTTGTGCTGGCTTAGTAGTACACGATTTTAATGAAAGATGATAATTTGTTGCTATATAAGTCCAGCATTATCTAATTTCAGGCACTGTACCTACAATTACTAGCTTGATTGGAAAGGAGCTCAAGTGAGTCCAAATGATTGCTTTAATTATATATCTCCACAAGGATCTATCACATACATTGCCTGACCTCCAGGTGCTTGACAGGGAGAAAATCCTGAAATGCTTGAGAGGAACAATATTTGTAGAAATTCCTGAAAATCAAGCGTTCATTCAACATTGAGCAAATGTTTGCATGCTTGCTGTGTGCTTGCTACTTTGCTAGACCTGGGGATACAATGTTGTCTATATACTCATGAAGGTTATAGCCTAGAATGAGATGAAAGACTTAGTTATAAAATATGTTAAGTTCTAAGAAAAAAAGTGCCATGAAAAGTATACTTATTGCCTGTGCATCCCCTTTGCAATAAAATCTATCTCTGAATTAAGCCAGACTCTCAGAGAGAACTCTCTGTGGGCTGTAATATACAGTCCCTGGGCGAAATGGTTTTTACTGAACTGTGCTTTGTTGTAATGTCATCAGCTCACATAAAAGTATGTTATATAGAAGCAGTATAATAAACACATCTCACTGTGTTTATTTGAAGGATGATATGAGGGGTGTTTGTTAAATAAATCTCATGGAATCTCTCGATATGGACCCAGAGAGTAATTTCTCTTTTTTTCTCATTATAAGGAATATTTGTGCTTGTCCTAATCAACTGGTTTGCTCTTAACTTATGGATACTGCGATTCTATGTTTTCCAGTTCCTGTTACCTGCTAGAAAACATGGGACGTGGATCAGCGTTCTGGCCCATCTCCCATGAGTGTATATAGGGTTTTACTGCCTGTATTATTTGTGGCTATCACTCTGGGATTCATTTTATTAGTCTGCTCTTATTTTTCTCTTATTACATTTCTTTCACTTTTTAATAAAAATTTATCTTTCTAGATCACCTACATCTTTTTTTTATTATGTTATGTTAATCACCATGCATTACATCATTAGTTTTTGATGTAGTGTTCCATGATTCATTGTTTGCGTATAACACCCAGTGCTCCATTCAATATGTGCCCTCTTTAATACCCATCACCAGGCTAACCCATCCTCCCACCCCTCTCCCCTCTAGAACCCTCAGTTTGTTTTTCAGAGTCCATAGTCTCTCATGGTTCATCTCCCCGCTCCGATTCCACCCCTCATTCTTCCCCTCCTGCTATCTTCTTCTTCTTTTATTTTTTTTTAACATATAATGTATTATTTGCTTCAGAGGTACAGATCTGTGATTCAACAGTCTTGCACATTGCCTACATCTTTTTAACCTGCCTCAAATCATTCCAGAATAAGACTGGGCAAAAATAAACCATTGAAAATATAAAATAATTAAAATCTCACAAAACAAAATTTACCCAATTTCATCAGTGTAAACTGACATTATTTAGATAATTTATTTACTTCACTGTAGTTCTTTCTGTAAGCAGTAATTAGAAAACCCATATCATAAGTAATAAACACATTTTTGTTAAACTTGAATAATTTTTAATGTATTTCAAATAAAAAAGAAACACTTTTATGTGGTGTGGATGGGAAGGAATAAAAAGAAAACAATAAAGATTTCTATTTTTACATTGAAAAGATTAATTTCTTTTGTCCTTCACATGCCAACCTCCTAGTGATAGAATTTTCAGGGGGAACTTTTCTTTAGTTCTCAAAAAAGTTTTTTGATGGAAATGTTCAGAGTTGCAAGACATCTGCACTTAACTTTGAGGAAAATAAAAATCATCTAGCAGTTGAGAGACTATGCAGAGGACAGCCCAGAAGCGCAGGGTGTTACATGGCACTGAAATACAGGCATGCCTCAATCTCTTACATTCTCATCAAGCAAAGTCCTGAGATTGAACAACCTTGGAAATTTGGATTTATAAAATTATCCAGCCCCTTTTGTGGAAAGATGATCACTCCCAGCTTTATATCCTTTGTTTGCAGACCATTTATGACTGTAACAATTTTTTTGAGTTATTTAGCCTTTGAAATATCAACCTGAGATTGTCTAAATGTAGTAGTCCAGATTAGTCAGATTGAACCTATATGTTCGGTAAGTTGTTGGCTTTTTTTTTCTTTTAAGCTTGGTTCTTATCTAATCAAATTCTTGGAAGGGCACAAATAGCAGAACTGATTGACCCATTTGTTTTTCCAGAAACAACAGAATGTTCTTTTTTGAAAATACAAAAAGACAAATATATAAAGGCTACAGGCAATAACAAAGTCTTTACTTTTTCTAAATATTTTATTTGATGCTTCACATGTGCATAATTTCCATATAAACGTCTCAGAATTATTTATACTAATCTTTTCATTATTCCTGTTCTTTTCCTATTAAAGACTTTTTTTTTAATAAGACCACCATTGAGACCTGAGTTATATTAACTTCTTTATTTTTTAATTTTTTTTATTATGTTATGTTAGTCGCCATACAGTACATCATTAATTTTTGATGTAGTGTTCCATGATTCGTTGTTTGTCTATAATTAACTTCTTTAAAATGCTGCCCTGATTATCACTTCTATGACTTTGAATTCCCTCACTTCTCTCAGTTTATAAGAAAAAATAGTATTAAAAATCACTACAGCAACAGAAATGTTCTGCCTTTCCATACAATCCCTCCTATATCATAACAACTCAAATTGATGGATACCAAAAAATGAGTGGTAGTTCATTAAATGAATAAAGAAGACAGCCAGCGGTAGGGGGTAGCGAGGGACTCGTGGAGGACATAACTTGTTGACTGTGAAAGTCCAATGGAAGCTCTTGGGAATTCAGTTTCTTGGTGGGCCTTTGTGGTCAGGCAAGTCTGTTCTTTTATTCGGTGTCCTGAAATGATGAGAGATTTTATTCTCCAAGCCTGTCATTCTCGTACTTTTCACAGGCAAGTAATTGAATTTCCAAAAGCCTAGTACTGGAAGAGCCAAGCTCAACATCCTCTCTTGGCTTCCATTCTATGGCTTTTATTTCTGCTGAATAAGGCCCACTGAGAATGACTAGATTGTAGTTTATTATGTTGTCCTGATTATGAATCAGTGCAATTTACGAATGTTTTGCATTTGAAACCTGGAGTTGTTTTAGGCTCATTTGCTGACATATGTGGATTTGCTAGAAAGGGGCAGGATCAAATGACATCCACCATCTGTGGAGGGTATTATGTCTGGAGCTAAGAACTGGAAACATGAATGAGGTTTGCAAAGTGAATTGAACCCACTTAAGTCCAAAAGCAAAAGCAAATATTTATTCTTACAAAATATATCCAAAATCATTCTTCACAGTAGAATTATGTCTACTCTTGCATTTAAAGGATTATTATAATGCATATATTAATGTCAACTTTTAAATCCTGAAGAATATTAAGAGTAAAATTTGGATCTGAGGGTAAATTTCTGTAAAGGAGAAATTATTAGAAATTGTGAAATAAAAAAAATTAAAAAACCCAACTTGTCTTTTGTTCCCAAATAACTTCTCTTTATTATCATATATAAAACTTTAAGTTCAAGTTTTATATTTTCTCCAAAACCTATTTTCAAACATGGTCTCCTCTTATACTCCCTGTGAATATAAGTTAAAGTCAATAAATTTCCCAAGGTTAAATATTGTTTTCAAACTTAAAGGATTGGTCCCTTTCCAGGGTATTTTGTTGGCAGGGGTAGTAGAGATTGGAAGGCAGAGAAGGATAGGTTTATTTGAAATCACTTCTAAATGTGGACATAATCCATTACCTGTAACAGGTCATTCCCGTTTTTTGGCAACTTATTTTAAGGGTATTTTTGTTAGCAAAACTAAATGGGTACCACATTTTATGGTGGTGAGTCTCATAGTAATGTATAAACACCAGTAGAATAGGAAAGGAGCACATGTGGAATGTAGGACACCCATATAATGAGCAACATCTCAAATCATAAGACTCATTATCTCCTATTCTTGGTGTTAAAATGATTTATCTTTCATTGACTTATTTATTTAGCAAATATTAAATAAATGTCTATTATATACAAGCACTGATACCAAATTTGGGTCTAAAATAGTGAACAATCAATAAAACAGACAAAACCTTTATTGTAGTGACACCTACATTTTCATAAGGAAAACAGCAAATAAACAAACTAAATGTCTATGTCAGATGATAGTAAATGCAACAAAGAATAATCAACCAGGGTAAGGGAAAAGAAAATGATTTAGATTGCATACTAGGTCATCAGCAAAGGACTCTCTGAGGAGATAACATTTGACTAGAACTTGAAGTAGGGAATGATTAATACAAATAAACTGGGAAGAGCAGAACTAGTGCAAAAACCCCATGGCAGGAATACACCAAGTGTATTTGGAGAATAATAAAAATGCCAGTGTGTTATGGAATATGCAAGGGAGAGAGTAGTAAGAAAGCACTGGGCCTTATGTGCCAAACTAAGGACTTTGGTATTTTTTTATCATGGTAAGAAGCACATAAAATTAACCATTTAACCATAAGATGGTACAGATGTACAGTTTAAATGTATGCATCAATAGTATTAAGTATATTTACATGGTCGTAAAAAATATCTTTCAAACTTTTCATCTTGCAAATCTGAAACTCTAGATCCATTAAGCTATGCCCTTTTCATTCTCCCCCCAGCCCTTGGTAGCACCATTTTACTTTTTGTTTCTGTGAATTTAACTTCTTTAGAAACCTCACATAATTGGAATCAGATAGTATTTGTCTTTCTGGAACTGACTTATTTCATGTAACATGACATCCTCAAGGTTCATGTTGTAGTGTATGATAGGATTTCTTTCCTTTTTAAAAAGAAATAATATTACATTTTATGTATATACCACATTTTGTTTATCTGTTCATTTGTCTACGGATGTAAACTCTTAGAGTTATTCTTGATTCCTCTTTTTGTATCACGCCACACATCCATCTGTATTTTGCAGGCATTTGAAAACATTTTATTTTATAAATATTACTCTCTTTGGTCATTTCCCTTTTCCATTCAAAACTTTATCGTCTTTTTCTTCCTTCTTCTAAAATAAATTCTGTCTGATCTAATCTTGCTCCTGCCACTGTTGTTGCCATGGTCTCTTCATTATACTCCGTTTCATTGCTGGCACTCACCACAGCGAACATAAATTAGTATTTGTACAACTGTTTCTTTTGTACCTTTCTTATGCAGCTACCAATGAGCACTGGGCAAATCTTTGAATATATAACGTTTTTTCCCTTAACACTATGTCTTTCTATCCTTGTCTGTTTTTGATAATGCAGTGTTTGAAATTTTATTTATGTTGCTGAGAAACAACTTGGGAGATGTGTAACTCTAAACACCCAGAACTAATAAAATTACATTGATCTGTAGCACATCAAAATCATACGACAAAGCACTATACAAAGTAATTCCAGCTACTTTTGCCAATTTAGCAGTAATTAGGTCTAGGGAGGCTGGGGAGTCCTGTGTTCCAAGCATATCTAGAAGATTATACTTTCACCACCAAACTTCCAATTATATTTTGAAGATTGTTTTCATTACCATGCCAGGAAAGAGGCTGTGTAACCTTGTTTTCCCCCCATTGTTCCAACCAGAATAAATCTGGCTTTATTTAAAGAAAAACAAACTCACAACTACCCCAAATACCTCAGACAGGAATATTTTATCTTTGTTTCTGGCATGAAAATGATGGTTGCTAAGAGATCCAGAAAAGTGAAAAGAAAAATGAGACAAAGAAGGCTGAAATAACGTTTGCATGGTTACTCAGAACACCATGCAGGTACTTTGGCTGTCTTCGCCTTCTTCTTTCTACTTTTTAATGAACTGGCAACGTTTTTTAAACATCCCAGTGAATATAAATATCACCATTGTGCTACTGACCTATTTATGTCCCTTGGATATTTCTAATTGAATCATGACATCCAAAACATATTATATTTTAAATGTTTCCAATATCAGCAAGAAGATACTCTCTTGCTTTCTTTTTTAAAAAGCTGCCACTTGGAAGAGGTACCTTGGCATCACTATTAGAAACCTCCCATAAGGATGTTTCATGAAGGCAAATAAAGGAACTGGTCAAAAATCTGATTCTTCTTTGGGGATTAGTGCATGTTGTGTGTAATAATTACTGAGTTACAGCTGCAAGCATGTACAGTGTCTAGTAACAATGGTTTAGTAATATAATAAATATTTACTAGTTATAGGTTTGGAAAAAATTGTAAAGGGCTCCTTTGAGTGCATAGTCTCTTATGTGCAAGACTAGTGGGGACCTCTAAGAGTGTCTTGACTGTCACTCAAGATCATGGAATCTTTCAGTTTGAATATTTTAGATATATACAAACAAGTGATTAGATCAAATAATTGCTTTTATCAGATTCCAAGCATTTGGAAATCAAGCCATTTGTCCAATTATCCAAGAGACTTTCTTCAAATCCAAAGAGAAGTTATTTCATTTTTTTAAGTCAGGGGCCCTTTAAATATTTGGGGGCCCTTTAAAGCTAAAAGTAGTATTTAGGTTTTGCAACTCATATATTCCCTACCCAACTTCTTACAGTGTATTTACCTTATAACATGGGCATGATAGAGCTGACCACACCGGTAGAGACAATTCTACATTTTTTCTTTTAAATGGGCTTTCACAAACCACAAACTTAGAAACATTGTCTATCGCTGACCAGCCACATATTATTCTTTATTGGTTAAAAGCAAAACAGATTGATTATCCCCATGGTTGTTTCAAAGGTGGAATTAATATCAAACTGTATTTTCAGAAAGACAAGTTTTAAGAATCAGGGTAATAAACAAACTCCTATTTAATAAAACTAATATTACTATAAATTGTATTCTCCATACCAGCTTCCTGTGTTCCCATCATAGTGTTTCTTCAAGGACTTAGGGTCTCTCTATATTAATTTACTCCAATCTTTATCAGTGGTTTTGGTAATTGGTTAACTTGATGTAGCTGGAAAATGACCTTTAAAAGACTGGAAAAACCACTTTCACTGTAATTTAACTGAACATTTAACTATTTCAGCTATATCATAGGAGAAACAGACATGAGGGCTGACAGAAAATCTCTTGTAAGAATGTATTGATCCCTGGCCCTTCTCACCTGTGCAAGTACAAATACCCAATCCAAGATAAAATGGGCCAAGGTCAACATTGTTTTTGCCATCACTTACTGTGCACTACCCCATGTGGTACAGAATTTATTGAAACTTCCCTGAGACAAGCATCAATATTTAGAAAGCCCTAAGTGCCATTGGAGTATAAGTTTCTTGAGGGCTACAACTGTAATCATCACTGGATGATCCCTAGTTTCCCATATATCACATGGCCTAGCACACATAGGCACCCAACACATACTGGGGAATGAATGAATGATTTATGAGAAATTTAGAAACTTAGATATTTCTCATATCTACCTCTTCTCTACATACGTCTTATTAGCAGAGCCTAATTAAAATTTGAACCATCTTGGGCTTCTGTCTTCATTGCAAAGGCCCATCTGGGCTCATCAATCTCACCCTCTTCACCAACCAACTCGAGTCACAGAGCATATGTTTAGTAATTTATCACCTTTGAAAAAATAAAAAAATAAAACTCTGCTCGGGAGTAATTGCAGTCCAGAAAAATCTCATTAGTGTAGTACAGCAAGTCCAATCCTCCTACCTAACTTTTCAACAGTGCAAAAGAACAAATGTATGCCCAAATTCAAGAAATGATATTGCGGCATGACTTTGGAATAGTTCAGTTCACAGATCCGTACAAATTGTTCAAGAGCTGATAGAATCATGCAAAATAAGACTAAACTGCTCAGTGCTGTTTCCAAATATATATTTAAAAAAGAAATTTTGAGTGCCAAATGTAAGAGGTTATTTTTAATTATATTCACAGCCATAATAATTCTGCTGCATAAAATATTTGAATAGATAACTGTTTCATGGAGCCTTGACCCTTATACCTACTAGAAAAATCTATTTAGGCAATAACCTTAAATGCTGAATGACTTGATATTCTTAATATTTTACTTAAGAATACTTGACAATGTGGTATCATTTTTTTAACCCTTGGAGTGAAATATCTTCAAATCCTATTCAAGTGTGTATTCTGAACGTGTCCAGCAGAACACAGTTGAGTCTATCAGAAGCTGTATGCCGTGGTGATAGCAAAAATGCTTGACCACAGAGTGCCCAAGACCTGTGGGAAACAGTAAAATCACAGGTGATAAGTATGTGTTTGAGCTGCAGACTTTTGAATCCTGACTTCTCTAACTCTAGAACTTCATCTAAGTTTCTGTTTCCATCCACAACACAGGGATAATAGGTTATTCAGAGGGTTCTTATGGGATTCATTGACCTGATGCCTGAAAAGCATTTATGCAGAGCCAGGCACTTCTTGAAAGCACAATAAATCTCACCTACTATTACCCTGCCCCATCATTTTTGTTTGAGCAAGGGCAAGTAACATTAACCCTCTGGCAACATTTTCTCATCTATAAAAAGTGGTATTAATCATACTTGTCTGTATGGTAGTGAGGATCTGATGGTACAGTGGAAAACTGTGTAAACCATGGCTAATATTTAGTAGTTACACTTAGTATTATTAGTTGAATGCTCAAAAATGAACTGTTAGCTATTCATTTACCTTAATATTTGTTCACTCTGCATATGTCACCCTTGATGTGTGTGAGAGGTGGGTCCCTTCCAGTAGTATATTTCAGTAAGTAAATTAATGATGCTATAATATTCACTGAACAGAAATTTTATATTACCATGTATGCACTTATTAATTAATTGAAAAGCTGAGTTTTGACTCTGAGCTGAGCAGAATTCTAGATGCTGAGGTTATGGCAATGAGTAATACTGTTGGATTTCCCACTCTCATGAAGATTACTTTGAAGAGAGACAGGCAAGAAAAAAATTGATGTGTCAAGTGATGAATATCTATGACCAAAAATAGGGTAAAGGGCCTAGAAAGTGATGGGGGTCAGAAAAGTTCTCTTCTAAGAAGATGGCATTTAACCAGAGATCTGAAGGGAAGACAAGTAAATCATGCAGAGCAAAGTGAACAGGTGCAAAGTTCCTCAGATAGGCAATTGTTTCTCATATTAAATAGACAATAAAGGAGCCAGTGTGTCCAGAGAGGTGTGAGCAAGGGGAAGAAAGGTGGAGAGTCTTCAGTTACACTCTGAGTGATATGGGAGATTTAAATGGAGGACTAATGTGTTTTAACTTGTAATTTTTAAAAACTTATTTATTATTTGTTTTTTAAAAGATTTTATTTATTTATTTGACAGAGAGAGATAGCAAGAGCAGGAACACAAGCAGGGGGAGTGGAAGAGGGAGAAGCAGGCTCCCACCGAGCAGGGAGACCAATGTAGGGCTCGATCCCCTGAGCCAAAGGCAGACGCTTAATGACTGAGCAACCCAGGCACCCCTATTATTTGTTTTTAATTTAAATTCAATTAATTAACATACAATGTATTATTGGTTTCAGAGGTAGAGGTCAGTGATTCATCAGTCTTATATAATGCCCAGTGCTCATTACATCACATGCCCTTCTTAATGTCCATCACCCAGTTACCCCATCCTGCCACCCCCCCTACAGCAACCCCCAGTTTGTTTCCTATGATTAAGAGTCTCTTATGGTTTGTCTCCCTCTCTTATTTCGTCTTGTTTTATTTTTTCCTCTCTTCCCCCATCTCTGTTTTGCTTCTTAAATTTCACATATGCGTGAGATCATATGATTGTCTTTCTCTGATTGACTTATTTCACTTAGCATAATACCCTCTAGTTCCAACCATGTCATTGCAAATGGCAAGATTTTATTCTTTTTGATGGGTGAGTAGTATTCCTGTGTGTGTGTCTGTGTGTATACCACATATTCTTTATCCATTCATCTGTTGATGGGCATCTGGGCTCTTTCCATAGTTTGGCTATTGTGGACATGGCTGCTATAAACATTGGGTGTAGGTGCCCCTTCAGATCACTACATGTGTATCTTTGGGGTAAATACCCCATAGTGCAATTGCTGGGTGATAGGGTAGCTCTATTTTCAACTTTTTGAGGAACCTCCGTACTATTTTTTCCAGAGTGGCTGTACCAGCTTACATTCCCACTAACAGTGTTAAGAGGGTTCTTCTTTCTCCACATTCTAGCCAACATCTGTTATTTCCTGACTTGTCAATTTTAGCCATTCTGACTGGTGTGAGGTGGTATCTCATTGTGGTTTTGATTTGTATTTCTCTGATGCCAAGTGATGTTGTGCATTTTTTCATGTGTCTGTTGGCCATTTGTATGTCTTCTTTGGAGAAATGTCTGTTCATGTATTTTGCCCATTTCTTGATTGGATTATTTGTTCTTTGGGTGTTCTTTATAGATTTTGGATAGTAGCCCTTTATCTGATAAGTCATTTGCAAATATCTTCTCCCATTCTGTTGGTTGTGTTTTGGTTTTGTCGAATATTTCCTTTGCTGTGGAAAAGCTTTTTATCTTGATGAAGTCCCTATAGTTCATTTATGTCTTTGTTTCCCTTGCCTTTGGAGACATATCTAGCAAGAAGTTGCTGTGGCCAAGATCACAGAGGTTGCTGCTTGTGTTCTCCTCTAGGATTTTGATGGATTCCTGCTCACATTTAGGTCTTTCATCCATTTGGTGTCTATTTTTGTGTATGGTATAAGGAAATGGTCCAATTTCATTCTTCTGCTTGTGGCTGTCCAATTTTCCCAACACCATGTGTTGAAGAGACTGTCTTTTCTCCATTGGATATTCTTTCCTGTTTTGTCAAAGATTAGTTGACCATATTGTTGAGGTCCATTTCTGGGCTCTCTATGCTGTTTCATTGATGTATATATCTGTTTTTGTGCTAGTACCATACTGTCTTGATGATGACAGCTTTGTAATAGAGCTTGAAGTCCAGAATTGTGATGCCACCAGCTTTGCTTTTCTTTTTTCAACGTTCCTTTGGCTATTCAGGGTGTTTTCTGGTTCCATACAAATTTTAGGATTATTTGTTCCAGCTCTGTGAAAAAAGTTGATGATATCTTGATAGGAATTGCATTGAATATAGATTGCTCTAGGTAGCATAGACATTTTAACAATATTTGTTCTTCCAATCCATGAGCATGGAATGGTTTTTCCATTTCTTTGTGTCTTCCTCAATTTCTTTCATGAGTGTTCTATAATTTTCTGAGTACAGATCCTTTGCCTCTTTGGTTACATTTATTCCTAGGTATCTTACGGTTTTGGGTGCAATTGTAAATGGGACTGACTCCTTAATTTCTCTTTCTTCTATCTCATTGTTAGTGTATAGAAACACAACTGATTTCTGTGTACAATTTTATGCCCTGCCAATTTGCTGAATTCCTATATGAGTTCTAGCAATTTGGGGGTGGAGTCTTTTGGGTTTTCCACATAGACTATCATGTCATCTGCAAAGAGTGAGAGTTTGACTTCTTTGCTGGTTTGGATGCCTTTTATTTCTTTTTGTTGTCTGATTACTGAGGCTAGGACTTCTAGTACTATGTTGAACAGCAGTGGTGATAGTGGACATCCCTGCTGTGTTCCTGACCTTAGGGGAAAAGCTCTCAGTTTTTCCCCATTGAGAATGATACTCACTGTGGGCTTTTCATATATGCCTTTTATGATATTGATATATGTTCCTCTCTATCCCTACACTGTGAAGAGTTTTAATCAAGAAAGAATGCTATACCTTGTCAAATGCTTTTTTTGTATCTATTGAAAGGATTATGGTTCTTGTCCTTTCTTTTATTTATGTATTGTATCATATTGATTGATTTGCAGATGTTGAACCACCCTTGCAGCTCAGGAATAAATCCCACTTGGTCGTGGTGAATTATCCTTTTAATGTACTGTTCGATCTTATTGGCTAGTATTTTGGTGAGAATTTTTGCATTCATGTTCATCAGGGATATTGGTGTGTAATTCTCCTTTTTGGTGGGGTCTTTGTTTGGTTTTGGGATCAAGGTAATGCTGGCCTCATAGAGTTTGAAAGTTTTCCTTCTATTTCTATTCTTTGAAACAGCTTCAGAAGAATAGGTATTAAATCTTCTTTAAATAGTTGGTAAAATTCCCCAGGAAGGCCATCTGGCCCTGGACTCTTTTGTTTTTTGGGAGATTTTTGATTATTGCTTCAATTTCCATCCTGGTTATGGGTCTGTTCAGGTTTTCTATTTCTTCCTGGTTCAGTTTTGGTGGTTTATACATCTCTAGGAATGCATCCATTTCTTACAAATTGCCTAATTTGTTAGCATATAGTTGCTCATAATATGTTCTTATAATTGTTTGTATTTCTTTGGTGTTGGTTGTGATCTCTCCTCTTTCATTCATGATTTCATTTATTTGGGTCCTTTCTCTTTCCTTTTTGATAAGTCTGGCCAGGGCTTTATCAGTCTTATTAATTCTTTCAAAGAACCAGCTCCTAGTTTCGTTGATCTGTTCTACCATTCTTTTGGTTTCTATTTCATTGATTTCTGCTCTAATCTTTATTATTTCTCTTTTCCTGCTGGGTTTAGGCTTTATTTGCTGTTTTAAAAGACTCACTTTTCTTAGTCCATTATGGCTGCAGTAACAAAAGTACCACAGACTGGGTGGCTTACAAACAAACAGAAATTTGTCTCTCATAGTTCTGGAGGCTGGGAAGTCAAATATCAAGATATCAGCAGATTAGGTGTCTGGCAGTGAGGGTCCACTTCCTGGTTCACAGGGCAGAAGTGGGAAAGGGAGCTCTCTGGTGACTCTTTTCAAAGGACACTAATCCCACTAATGTGGGCTTTGCCCTTATGACCTAATCACCTCCCAAATGCCCCACTTCCTAATACCATTATTTTGGGAATCAGGTTTCAGTGTATGACTTTTAGGGGACACAAAGGTTCAGCTTATAGGACTTACCCTGGGTGCTTTCTAGAGACCAGTTTGCAAGTGGAACAGGAGTAGGAGGGAGATTGGATAGTAGGCCATTATGATAGTCTCAGTGGGAAGCATGGTGGATTAGGTTATAGAGTAGCCATGGGAATATGAGACAGTTATGATTCTGGAAATATTTAGAAGGTGGAGCTGAGGGAATATACTGATGGTTTGGAGGTGGGAAGAAAGAATAATGACACTAAGAATGACACCAAGACTTCTGGCCAGAACCATGAATGTAGGACAGAGATGCCATTAATTAAAGTAGGAACTATTGGAGAAAAAGAAGATTTGGGGATAAAAGAATTCAGCTTTGGACATGTCAAGTTTGAGCTACTTGTCATAAATGCAAATGGAGATGACAAGTAGAAAATAAAATAACCATGTTCAGCATTCACAGGTGAGGTCCAGACTGAGATGCAAACTTTGGGGTCATCAGCACATAAGTGATGTTTAAAACCCTGATCTTGGAATAGATCACCTAAAGAGTAAGCGAGAAGTCCAAAAGGGAAGTCTATGCCACTCCCACATTTACAGGATAGGAGTAAAGAAGTTGCTAAGGAAAAAAATATATATACATACATTTCTGTTTCTCCTCTTAACAGATACAGACTGTGATGGCCAGTGTTTTCTCAAAAAGAGCTTCTCACACCATCTACCTCAGAGATAGCTGAGGTGCTTATTAGTAATCTATATTCCTGGTCCCCCTGCATGCTGACTGAATCAGAAACTCTGGGAATGGGGCCTCAGAGTTTGTGTTTTAACAAGTTCCTCAGCTGAGTCTTGCACACACTAAAGTTTGAGAATTCCAAAGTTTTCTCTCATAGCACATGTAGAAGATGATAGTATATGTACAGCATATTGAATAAATAGATAAAGGGCTGACATGGGCAGAAGGCATTGCCCTGGAATCCTGGTTGCCCAGCCTGCCTCCTAGACCGAGTGATTAATACGCTGGTGTACCGGTAATCACTTCAGGTCAGATGAGAGTACTGTGGCCCATAACAGGGCAGCTTAGCTTCAGTCTGTCACACATACAATTCACTTTTAACAAAACTATGGTTATGTTTATACATTTACTCTAATGAATATGGGAGTTACTGAGATGACTTAATCAGAGATTAAGCCATATCTTACTTAAGATATCTATTTCAGCCACAAAGGCAAATATTACAAAAACATGGATGATCTAACATCTAAAGGAATTCTCATCATCTAGAAATTCATGGTACCAAATTTTAAGAAAATAAAAAAGCTTCTTTAATTTCCATATCATTAATGAGTTCTCTTTCTTGTTTTTCTCACACAGGCATTTAAGGATTAAAGGTTTTGTTTAACTGTTGTTTTTTTTTTTTCTTTTATGCATTTAAACTTAAGGCAATATTATGGTAATGGTTCCTAAAATCTGTTCAGTAAAATGTTAATGGTGTCATGGTTAATTTAGGACCAGTTTAGATCTTCTTGGTTGTTAACAATTCATACATTATAAAGAAAATGACTTAAGATGTAAAAAACAGACAAAAACCAGTTTGCTATTGCTCACCCCAATATATCCTAGATATATTTGATCATAACAACTATTTTTTTGAAGAATTATATGTCTCAAAGATCAGTTACTATTCCTCAGAACCCAATCTTACATTAAACTTGGTTTAGAAAACTGTCTGCAGCACAACAGGTATAGAAGTCCAAAGTAGTTTAGCAATCCTCATACGGATAACCAGCCCGAGAGAAGCAATGATGAGCTAGGTGATTAGTCTAAAGAGGCTCCTTAGAGCAGGTGAGTCTCGGCAATAAGGAGGGATGTGTTGGTAGAAAAGAAATGACAAGGCAGAAGGGAATCAGAATCAGCTGAGATGAACTTGTATTTAGAGTCTGGGAATACAGTGAAGGGAAGATTTTTGTTTGTTTGTTTCAGAAATTACTTATATCATCAAAACTCAAGTTTAGGAATTGAGATATGTGTTTCCCTGAGAAGTGTTGAGAAAGATTTTTCATCAGGGTGATATTCTTGCTGACATTGGAGGTGAGAACTGAGGGATTGCTCCAAAATAACGTAGCCCTTGTTGCGTACCAACCACCCTAAAACTCAGCGGTTTAGAGCAGTAGTCATTTAATTATATCATGATCCTGGGAGTCAGGAATTTGGGCCAGGTGCAGCTGAGTGAGTCTCCAGCTTTGGAAGACTCTTCATGTGTCTATGTTTGGTGGTTGTTCAACTGGATGGCTCTCCTTCTGAGTTTTTACCAACTGTCTGGTGGGGCAGTGAAGTCTCATTGGCCACATCTCTGTCATCATCCTGAAGGTTAGCCTGAGCTTGGTCATGTAGTTCACAGGATATCATTAGCAGCAGGAGAGGAAGGTCTCTAGAAGTGTAGGCTACAAATATGCATCACACCACTGTCACTGAATGCTATCAGTCAAAGAAAGCACAGTGTTATGAAAATTGTGGAGATATCTTGTGAAACAGCAAGGAAAACAGGAAGCAAAGAGTCTGCTGGAAGGGCACAGGCAGCAAGGGGAGTAAAGTAATATATGGTCATATAGACTGTCAGGATTTGGTCTGGTTACCTTGTAGCTTTTTCTCAGATCCAGCCTCTGTAGACTGGGAAGTAACCTGCTATGGTAGATTGCAAAAAAGAACACAGTAGTTTTTAGCTTCCACCATCAAGAGGTGGAGTCTCTTTCTGCATCCCTATATCAGGGCTGTCTTGTGCTTCCTTCAGTAAAAGACCAATTCAATTTTTGTACATAATTGGAGACAAATTCAGCAGTTCAAAGCAGTGAGGCAATTTGATGTTTACCAACAGACTGAATTACAGGATAATCTGTGAATAACTTGTTAACTAGGGAAAAGTGTAGGACAGGAGATGTAGCAGACTACCTCATAAGTACAAAAGGAAGATAAAGGTGGAAAGAAAGAAAAAGATGCATTTAGTTCTATAAGAATAAAGAAGAAATCTGTAGCTGTGGTTCATCCAGTGAGAGGGAATTAGTGGACCAGGGAACTGGTATGAGAAGGATAACTTTTCATCATATAATCTTTGGAACTTTTAATTTTGCTTGTTGTATATGTATTACCTGTTAAAAGAGATATTTTAAAAGAACAAATCTGCATCTATAAACTCCCTCTAAAAATTATATAAAATTTTAAGCTTGCTTATACTCATCTTCTCCATTTCCCCCCACTTCCCAGGATTTGTTTAAAGCATCTGGAATTTCAGCTCTAGAATGTTATTAACTTTTTAAAAAAGATTTTATTTATTTACTTATTTTAGAGAGAGAGAGAGTGAGAGAGAGCATGTGAACAGGGAGGAAGAGCAGAGGGAGAGGGAGAGAGAATCCCAAGCAGACTCTGCACTGAGCGCAGAGCCTGACGTGGGGCTCAATCTCACAACCCTGAGATCATGACCTGAGCCCAAACCAAGAGTTGGACACATAGCTGACTGAACCACCCAGGTGCCCCTAGAATGTTATTAACTTTAAATTAAAAACACTTAGAACATTATGCTTCATGTTAGCAAAGGCTACATGTTTAAATTTTGTAAAATGCCAGGTCTATAATTCAGAAGAGTGTATCTATGGAACATATTTACCCCTGACTGCAATTGCTACTATCAAGTGTGAGAGCAGCCCTGTTGGAACATAAGTACCTGGGGAGCATATGATCTGGAATCATTCTAGACACAGGTTCAAGAAGATAAAGCTTAAAGAGATAAGGTTTAAAGAAAGCCTTGGTAAACTTGCCAGAGTATTAATCGTTACTTCCCATATTGCTGTCGATCAAGACCTTTTGCTATGTGCAATTTTTAATCTCACATTTCTTTCTGGAATTTTGATGTCTTATTATATTACTTTATTTACTTGTATTATATATACTAATTTGCTATTTTAATTATTTAATCTGCCTTCCTTTATTTTGTGTAAAGTACAATGTATAAATCCAATTTTTATTGTAGATAAAATCCACTTATTGATTAGTGTATCTTTTGATTAGTGCTTTCAAATAGCATGTCATTCTGATGAATTGTTGATGTTGTTTTCTTTCTTATCTCTTGTCTATTAATGGATGCCTCCTCTATTTGTACTAAATATAAAACACGAGTTTTGCACAGGAATCTGCAGCTAAGTAGAAGAAGCAGGTGTCACAGTTCAGAAAGGTCGATGAGGAACAGTCTGAGTATGAATTTGCCACTGAAAGAAGAAGAAAGAAGAGCAATGAACCCAGAGAAATAAGAAGGAAAGCAATATTTAAAGGGAGCTAGACAAAGAAAGTTATAAGTAGCTGTCTAGATGATATCATTATAGATACCTACAAGTGCATACACATATAATGGGGAAGGAAAACAAGAAAAACCATAATCCTTGTGGGAAAGGAAAGATAGGGATTTATGAGTAGCATAAAATCCACAAAAGCCCAGAGGGATAGAAATTAAGATGAGATTTATGCTTGGTATTGGGATCTGTAGTGGCCACAATCAATAGCATGTTACTTCTGTACTCAGGTTATGACACAAAGTTTTTTTTTTATTATTATTACTAATAGAGGCAAGAATAGAAGACATGGCTTTAGAGTTGTTAAGTTGTTAAGGGTTTGCTAATCCTGAACTGCAGAATTCTTTAGGCTTAACCACCTAGTCGAGATAGTACAAGCCTGTGGAGGCTTCCCTGGAAGAGAAGAGAACCACATCTCCCTGGGGTAGCTGCAAAATTAACACTTATTGCAGGCATCTTGCTCCCTAGAGGAATAAGGATAGAACAGAACAAAGCTTGTCCAGTTGTTTCCAAACAGACGCATTGCTCCAGATAAGCAGAAGTAGAATGAATAAAGGGGCAGAGAAAGGCAAAAACAGTATCCAAATCCCTCCTCTAGGAAACTAGGAAAAGGAAAAAGTGTTCCCTCTAACATTAGACTTGTAGGCCTAATGGATGATGAGAGAAATGATCCCTGAAATAGAACAAGGCATCAGTTACAGCATGCTAAACAATTAAATGTCTGATCATATGGGTAAAGGAATGCAGGGTGATCAGCTGGATGCTGTTAGGAATTGTATTATGAGCCAAGGTTTTGATATTAATGGAAACAGGGAAGTGTTCACTTAGAATTTCTAGGAATAAGTAAGTAAAAACAAAGTTTAATGTGGATGACAACAAAGAAGAAAAGCATGATAAACACTTTGTTATATGGTTGTATCAAAAAAGAAATCTACAATGATTATGTTAATAATGCATCTTTAGAGATTAACATTGTGTCCTTACTATGGACAGTTCTCACCCAGAGACACACACACACACACACACACACAGACACTGTCCTTTTACTTACCTAACTCTGTACCCTATAAGATAATCACTATTATTATTAATACGGATATAGTATTTCTGGAAATCTTGGAAGCTTGCTAGGCTTCAAATATGTAATAGACTACTTGCAATAGTATTTGAATGGTTGATTCCAGAAGTTAAAAGAAAAGAAAAAGAATAACTTAGCCACAGAATTCTGGAGCTGGAAATGCATACAGTGGTCTCCAGGAGCACCATTTTCTGCCTTTCTAACTGTGCTGCCTATGCAAATTCTGACTTCTTTGAGCCTCTATTTACATGATTTAAAAATGTATGTATATGTAAAACATATGGTCCATCACTATCTGGATCCACCTTATGCCCTACCTCTTCATCAGAACTCCCTACTCAGTGTACAGTTTCATAATAGAAATATTTTTAATCTTAAAAATTTCCAAATAATGATATAAGAAGTAATAAGTGATATACCTGATTTCATTCTCATTTTGTATCACCCACCACTTAGTTTCATAAAAATAAGATTGAATAATACTGAACTGAAGGATCAGTTGGCTTAACTATAATCGTGGATTAAAAAATGACTTCATTCTATTCTAATCTTTGGAATTCATGTATTCATTAATTTAAAGTATAAAATATGCAAAAACTATAGGAGGAAGTTAGTTTGTAATGATATCATCATATCACATATCTTATTATCATGTCATAAATCAATAGAATTGTGTAAATTACAAGACAAATACACTTTCTGGATGTCTGCCTCAAAGATGCTTGTGCATATGCTGCCCAAACCAACAGCATCAGCCTCACCTTGGATACTTGGAAGTGCAAAATTGGGCTCTACTCCAAGACCTGCTGAGTGAGACATTCTGAGGTTTGGGACACAGAAATCTGTGTCATAGCTAGTTTTCCAGGCGATTGTGATGATACATGCTCAAGTTTGAGAACCACAGCTCTATGGGAATCTATTCAATCTATTCTAAAATTCTCTCCCTAAATAAGAGAAGCTGAAATTGGGCTACAATAAAACAGATAATGCATCCCAGAGACATGGAAGTAGTGAATTATAGTCTTGTATATAATGTCTCTTTAGGTAAATAAGTATTTTGATGGGAATTTTTATCCTTTTCTTGGTCTGGCAAAGATAGGTTTAGGATTCAGATGTATATATAATACAGAATGAAAGGATGTCCATACAATTTACTACTTTACAGCACAATTAAAGGACATAGTTACATCTCTTTGAATCCACTGAATATGATTTTTACATATTGTTCTTTCAATAAAAAATGATTCTTATTCTCCAAAGATAAATTAGCTCACCAGTATTTTTTAGAGGAATCTTTGCAGGATTATTTTGCCTTGGGCCCTTAGGGCAACCAAAGGAGAAAGATGGAGTGTCACCAAAAAGCAGCTTTAAGCTTTGCCCAAGGCATTTTACCTTAAAATAAGCACCAAGTAGTTCTCTTTGTGTGGATAAGACAACACTTAGGTTGTGTAGATAAGAAAATACCTAGGTTGTCAGGTTACTAAAGATTCTGCCAATTTATATAGCTTCCTGGGAATTAACTCAACACTGTAGAGCTAATCTAATATTGTTCATAGGATTAAGTTTGTTGGTCTTCCTCTTTCCTTAATGGCTACTAGTAGTTCCTTATGAACATATAATAATTTAGTAAATCAATTTCCTATTGTTTACATCATTTGAGATATTATGAACATTGTTAAAAATCCTTATACTTAGATCTTTGGTGAATTTTCTCTCAAGATATATTTCTTTCAATAGCATTTTTGTGCCAAAAGGCCTGTATATTTTTAAAGCATTTGATACATATTGTTTTACTGCCCCAGACCCTTGTTACTAATTAGCAATTCAATTTTCAAGGTATGCTTTTATTTATATGCATGTTAACAATAGATAGCAATACTATTTTTCTTCTTTGCCAATCTAGTTACTGTATTACAGGTACATATTATATTTTTAAATAAGATTTTCTTTGATTAATAGTGAGGTTTGGCATTTTTAAAATTTCTTACTAGCCAATAGTATTTTTTCTTTTATTTATTTTATTCACCAAACTTTCTATTGGATATTTATCTATCTTACCGATTATAAGAGTTCTTTGTATAGTCATGATGTTAATCCCTTAATGATATTAATGATACACTACAATTATTTCTTCAAGTACTTTTCTTTTTTTTCTTTTTTCCCTGGTTTTAGTGAGATAAACTGACATATAATACTCAGTGAGTTTAAAGTGTACAACATGTTGATTTGATCATTTATATATTATGAAATTATTTGCACCATAGCTAACACCTCGATCCCATCACATATCCAACTTATACTTTGTCTTAAGTTTATTTAGTATTTTGTCACGTCTTACACAGAAAATATATCAATCTTTTCCCTGTATGTTTCTATTACTTCATGTGACAAGCTTAAACAGTGTTATCTATCCCAAAATTATGTGGAGTCATATGTATTTTCTTACAGTATTTTTCTTTTTTGATTTAAATTTATAATACATCTGGAATTAGTTCTAAGTGTAAGTTAAGAGTCTTTTCTTCTAAAGAACTTCCCATTTCAAGATAATAAGAAATACGAAACCTTTCTGAACCTCTCAATGCTAAATGACTAGTTGAAAATTTAGAAGAAGGCTGTCATCTAATCTATTACTTCTCTACAATTTGTTTAATGGCATTTGTCATTGTGTTTCTTCATTGAATTGACTGGCAATTTACTAGTTGGTGTGAGGTAGAAGAACAAATGGTTCACTAATTCTGAGCTTTCTTCCAATTAACGAGCTCCTTCTCAGATTTTTATCCGAGTTTAAGAACATGGCAGCAAGATTTTCTTCTGATGATGATCCCAGTGAGCTATTTGTTTCAAACATAGCTGTAATTATTCTGGAAAGTTGCAGCTCCAAACATAAAAAGCTTTGTTCCCTTAGTCCCTCTCTATTTACTCTTTGTTGTAAGCTGATATAATATAAAGTCTATTACTAAAGCCAATTGCTGATTTTCTACAGTATGTGTCTCCTTTCAGGGGAAACTGAATCATGTCTTTCATCCATGGAGGTCTGAGGCAAAGATAGCATTTCAGTGCCTCATGCACTCATACATTCCATTTAGGTTTCAAAGTAGCTTTGAGCTGATCTTTTCTTATCTGACTTAAGCATTCCTCAGGGTGCCCTTCTGTAATCATAGAGCGGTATGTTGGGTATACTGCAGACAATTCTGGCCTGGTGGACTCCAAATAGAATTGCCCAACAGAGATTCAGTTCTAATTCTTACTATACCATTCATTAGCTTTCAATTCCTACTAAAGCTCCTTAATCTAATAGTATTTCAAATTTTGCATCTGCAGCGAGTGATAATAATGCTGATATAGTCTACCAGGAGGTTGTTAGGATTAACTAATTAATGGTCACAAAGAGCCTTTTAAATAAAAAGTACCAAATGCCTTCCCTGGCATAAAGCAAAATCATTTGCTTGTCTTTTTATCTGCCCTTTGTTGTCATCTGTCTTCTATCCTCTACTTTCAGAGTGCTTAGGCCCATCTACTTTTCAATTCAATTCCTTCCAAAAGACTTTTAAATACAACCAAAACTACTTTAATTCCCAATTATGGGTAAGAGATCCTGCTTTTATTGCTTAGTGCCTGGGGGATATGAATTATAAGGTTCTTCTGATTCACTGGCACTGGAATGTTTAAAATGTCCAAAACAAAAGGCCCAATATATAGCATAAGGAAATTTCATGGGATCAGAACCCAAATTACCAGAAACCTAAGTTAACTGGAAAGCATTTTCCTGACAATTCAGCTTTCATGAAACAAAGAGATCATACATTTTATTTGAAAAATATACACACAAATTCAAGGATGTGTCACACTTTGATAAGTCTTCTCTAGAGATATATCTATAGACTAGATGGCCACATAATTTATCATTCAAACAAAAACCCTTCTGAGAGCAAAAGAGTGATTCTGCCAGATCAGGCTTATATCAGAACCATTGCACACTAACCAGGATGTATGGTCATCCTGTCCATATGTCTACTGAATCATAATCATTGGCATTCAGTTTGATGATACTGATTGATTCAGCCAAGATTTTGAGTTTCTGTTTTTGACAAAAATAGGAACACAAAAAGGTTTTCTGTTTAAGCCTGTGTTAATTAATTTAATTAGAAATTTCTGTTTACTAATCATTCTAGCAACATTGAATCCTCATAATTCAGAGAGGTACCAGGGCAGTAATTAAATAAAGCAACTGTCTGTTTTCAGGGCATCAATTTTATGCTTTCTGTTTTGTAATGGCCCATCTTATACATGCCCATTCCAAACTCCTGCCCTCTAGGGATGTGCGTTGGAAGGGATTTTGAGCTGTAAAGGGGAACAGAATATGACACCCCAAAATGTATATTCACATATAGATTATTTTGAGCTGAAGGCAGTCAAGACCCAGGGGACTTAGGAAAAGCCTTTTACCTCCCCCTTATCTGCCTAAAAGAATTTAGAATGCAGGCCTGCAGCAGGAAGAGAGTTTTTGCCAGAGATAACTTTTTCATCTGAGACTTATCTGTGTGGCAAGCAAACAGTTATTTACCAAACATTTCCTCTTTTCAACTTCTTGTGAATTGTCTTCCTCCCCTTTGAAGCTCCAGACCCCTGTCCCTTTCCTTAGCTCAGGGTGGTATATAAGCCTCAATTGCCTGAATGACTTTGAGTCTCATATCTTTGTAAGGCTCCCACATGTACACATATGCATATATAATCAAAATTGTTTGATTTTCTCTTGTTAATCTATTATTATGGGGCGAGGGGGTCTCAGACAAGAACCTAGAAAGGTAGAGGAAAAATTATTTTTCCTCCCCAACAGCTGGTGAGGTACTAAGCAGAGCCTCAGAGCTCTTTGACCTTGTCCAGGACTGCATTATCTTAGCAAAGAATCACTCACAGCAAGACTCATACTAGCATGTACTGGCTCCTCACTAACTTGCTATGGCTCTAACCACTTCAGCTATGAGCTCAAGAGCTGAGAAAAAAAGTTTTTCTTCTGATTTTAGTGTGAGTAAAAATCACTAATTTGTTTGCCTAAAACAGAATTTCTTAGGCCCCATCCTCAGAGATGTGGATGCAGTGGGCTTGCCAAGGGACTCAGGATCTACATTATTTAAAACATCCCAGGTTATTCTGAGACTAGTGGCCATGGACCTTTTTTCCCAAGAAAATTGTTTCCAAAATTTAAGCACCAAAGTTTGGACCATACCCCATCTATGGTCCATAAATATGTTTTTTCCTGTAGTTACACTGTAGCAGTCTGGACAATGATGGCTACAACTTGAGAGGCTAAACAAATCTCATATTTCCTGTAAAATAAGGAGCAATTAGGAAAACTTACTTTTCTTATGAATAATTTACTTTAAATGTTAAATCATTTAAAACTGGAAGCTTAATTTAAGAACACTTTCCCCAAAAACTATACTTCTTCAAATGCCTCAGGTTATTCTGAAGCAAATGGCCAATGGGCATCACACAAACTCAGAAACACTGTTATTAAAAGCTAAAGGTCAGCCTAACTGACCATAACAGGGCTTTATATTTCATGACATTGATTGTGTAGATATATAAAATGGATCCTACACCGTTAGGGTATCATTTTTTTTAATCTGACAAATCATAAGCAAACATAATAGTATCTTGGAATGTTTTATAATTTAGTAGGGAAAATGGTTCAAGTGCACAAAACATATATGGCCATTCAAAGTACATTTTATTTACCTGACTTTTTAGAAAGTGTTTGGATATCTGTATATGTTTCTGAACTTAATCCATCTGCCCCATTAGGTTGAAAACATTCCATAACATAAGTTATTATTATATTGGCTAATAATAATAATAGCAGCCAACAGTTACGGTAGTTATATGCTAAGTGATATACACATAAAGTCATTTAGAAAGAGTTTATTCATGCTTATCAATTAATCCCATAACTATTTAGTTGCCTTCTATGAAATGGGACATATTATGTAAGATGCTATTGATAGTGATGGACATAGTGGACAATAATAGGGCTCTTCAAACCTCAATATTGACATTTAAAAGACAACTTACTAAGAATTGTAAATTGATCAAATTAGATATTGATTGGAAAGAAACATACCATAACTCAATGCCTTTTTTCATAGGTTCATTTTTCTAGCTAAGTCCTCATAAAATGCAGTAAAACAAAAGACCCATGTGGTAGATGTTTTGACATTGATTAGAATAAAGTTTCAAGAATTTTTTTTCTGAAATTGGAAAAACTAGAGTTCTCTCTGTGTTCAATTTTTGAAATTCTCCAAAGGCCCAATATGAAAGTCATTATAAATTTTTGCAGTAAGCCAAAAATAAAAGTATATTTTAGAACACCAAAACAAGGATACAAGAGAATAACTATAAAGATAAAGATAAATCTTTAACATTCACTATCTCTGAGCTAAATTTTAACAAAAATTAAACAACCATAGCCATGGGAAAGTTTCCTGATAAAACCTTAATTCAAGTCAGAGAATTTGGCTATTTACTGGTTATGAGCCATCATAACTGAGTCACTGAACTAAGCCCCCCTTGGTTCACCTATAACATGAAAGAAAATGATACTTATTTCACAGGGTTGTTCTGAGTATTAAAAAGGTAATAAATTTCAGATAGAGGGGGCGGAGCAAGATGGCGGAGGAGTAGGAGACCTGGATTTCCTCTCCTCTCAGGAATTCAGCTGGATAGGGATCAAACCATTCTGAACACCTACAAACTCAACAGGAGATCAAAGAAAAGAAGAGCAACAACTCTCTGAACAGAAAAGCGACCACTTTTTGGAAGGTAGGACGTGCGGAGAAGTGAATCCGAGGCGATATTCGGGAGGATAGACGGCGGGGGAGGGGCCTCCGACGGCCGCTTCTGGCAAGTGATAGAGCCACGGAGCACAAAATCGGAACTTTTAAAAGTCTGCTCCGCTGAGGGACGTCACTCTGGTGGCGAAGTGGGTGGTGGAACCCTCGCGGGACAGTGTGGTCTCAGGACCCTCGGGGTCACAGAAAGACCGGGGGTGCCTGAGTGCGGCAGAGCTCCCAAGTATCGGAGCAGGGAAGCCGGCTGCAGAGACGGAGCCCAGGCGCGGGCTCTCAGCTCGGGGCTGCTATAAACCGTAATCCGCGGCACAGTCGGGCCACAGCTCCTCCAGCAGGGACCCAACAAGCGGCAGATCCGGGGAGACTCACCTTCTTCCCCCGGGAGGAGAGGTGCGGGAGCGCACCACAGGGATCTGCTGGGTTTGGAGACTCCACCCGGGGTCGGGTGCCAGATAGAAAGGCGCGGTCACAGGCCAGGTGAGCGCGGAGTGCGGCCGGAGACCGGGGAGACGGGAGTGACTGACTGCTTTTCTCTGGGGGCTTGCTGAGGAGCGGGACCCCGAGTTCTCGGCTCCGCCGGGGCGGAGACTGGGAGGCTGCCATTTTCACTCTCCGCCTCCAAAGCTGTACGGAAAGCTTGCAGGGAACAAAAGCTCCGGAGAGCAAACCCGAGCAGATTACTTAGCCCGGACCAGCAAGGGCGGGGCAATTTTGCCTCCGGCAAAGACATTTGGGAACCACGGCAACAGGCCCCTCCCCCAGAAGATCAGCGAGAACAGCCAGCCAAGACCAAGTTTACCGATCAATGAGAACGGCAGAACTCCAGCGCTAGGGGAACACTGCACATAGAATTCATGGCTTTTTTACCATGATTCTTTAGTCTTTCAAAGTTAATTATTTTTTTTAACTGTCTTTTTTTCTTTTTTCCTTTTTTCTTTTTTTTTGAATTTTTCTTTTTCCCTTTTTCAACCAACATCTTATCAATCCCTTTTTTAAAAAAAAACATTTTTATTTTTCATTTTTAAAGTCATATTCTATCCCTTCATAGTAGTTACCCGTATTTTTGGCATATATATATAAGTTGTTCTCTCTTTAAAATCTTGAGATAGTTTCTTCTAACAGATCAAAATATACTCTAAATCTCTAGTGTATGGTTTTTTTCTACTCCCCTGCCTGATCACATTCTCTCCCTTTTTTCTTTCTTTCTTTTTTTTTTAATCCTCTTCTTTCTTTTTTCAAACAACTTATCAAATCCTTTTTTAAAATTTTTTATAATTTCCATCTTTACAGTCATATTCCATCCCTTCATATCAACCCTTATTTTTGTACATATATAAGTTTTTCTTTCTTTAAAATTTTGGGAGGGACTTTCTTTTAACAGACCAAAATACACCCAAAATCTAGTGTGTGGCATTGATCTATAATCCAGCCTGATCATATTTGATCACATTCTGTTTTTGTTTTGTTTTGTTTTGTTCTGCTTTTGTTTGTTTTTATCTTTATCTTTTTCTTTTTTCTTTTTTTCTTTCCTTTTCTTTTTTCTCTCTTTCCCTTTCTTTTCCCACTGCTTCAGGTCTTTTCTGATTTGTTTAGAGTATATTTTCTGGGGACGTTGTTACCCTGCTAGCATTTTGTTCTCTCATTAATCTATTCTCCTCTGCACAAAATGACAAGACGGAAAAAATCACCTCAACAAAAAGAACAAGAGGTAGTACCGACTGCCAGGGACCTACTCAATACGGACATTAGTACGATGTCAGATCTAGAGTTCAGAATCATCACTTTAAAGATACTAGCTGGGCTTGAAAAAAACATGGAAGTTATTAGAGAAACCCTTTCTGGAGAAGTAAAAGAACTAAAATCGAACCAAGTAGAAATCAAAAAGGCTATTAATGAGGTGCAATCAAATATGGGGGCACTAACTGCTAGGATAAATGAGGCAGAAGAAAGAATCAGTGAGATAGAAGACCAAATGATGGAAAATAAAGAAGCTGAGAAAAAGAGAGATAAACAACTACTGGATCACGAGGGCAGAATTCGAGAAATAAACGATACCATAAGACGAAACAACATTAGAATAATTGGGATCCCAGAAGAAGAAGAAAGAGAGAGAGGTGCAGAAGGTATAATGGAGCAAATTATAGCAGAGAACTTCCCTAATTTGGGGAAGGAAACAGGCATCAAAATCCAGGAGGCACAGAGAACCCCTCTCAAAATCAATAAAAATAGGTCAACACCCCGACATCTAATAGTAAAACTTACGAGTCTCAGAGACAAAGAGAAAATCCTGAAAGCAGCTCGGGAGAAGAGATATGTAACCTACAATGGTAGAAACATTAGATTGGCAACAGACTTATCCACAGAGACCTGGCAGGCCAGAAAGGACTGGCAGGACATATTCAGAGCACTAAATGAGAAAAATATGCAGCCAAGAATACTATATCCAGCTAGGCTGTCATTGAAAATTGAAGGAGAGATAAAAAGCTTCCAGGACAAACAAAAACTAAAGGAATTTGCAAACACGAAATCAGCCCTACAACAAATATTGAAAGGGGTCCTCTAAGCAAAGAGAGAGCCTAAAAGCAACATAGACCAGAAAGGAACACAAACAATATACAGTAACAGTCACTTTACAGGCAATACAATGGCACTGAACTCCTATCTTTCAATAGTTACCCTGAATGTAAATGGGCTCAATGCCCCAATCAAAAGACACAAGCTATCAGATTGGATTAAAAAACAAGACCCATCGATATGCTGTCTGCAAGAGACTCATTTTAGACCCAAAGACACCCCCAGATTGAAAGTGAGGGGGTGGAAAACCATTTACCATGCTAATGGACACCAAAAGAAAGCTGGGGTGGCAATCCTTATATCAGACAAATTAGATTTTAAACCAAAGACTGTAATAAGATATGAGGAAGGACACTATATCATACTTAAAGGGTCTATCCAACAAGAAGATCTAACAATTGTAAATATCTATGCCCCTAACATGGGAGCAGCCAATTATATAAGGCAATTAATAACAAAAGCAAAGAAACACATCGACAACAATACAATAATAGTGGGGGACTTTAACACCCCCCTCACTGAAATGGACAGATCATCTAAGCAAAAGATCAACAAGGAAATAAAGACTTTAAATGACACACTGGACCAAATGGACTTCACAGACATATTCAGAACATTCCATCCCAAAGCAACGGAATACACATTCTTCTCTAGTGCCCATGGAACATTCTCCAGAATAGATCACATCCTAGGTCATAAATCAGGTCTCAACCGGTACCAGAAGATTGGGATCATCCCCTGCCTATTTTCAGACCACAATGCTTTGAAACTAGAACTCAATCACAAGAGGAAAGTCAGAAAGAACTCAAATACATGGAGGCTAAAGAGCATCCTACTGAAGAATGAATGGGTCAACCAGGAAATTAAAGAAGAATTAAAAAAATTCATGGAAACCAATGAAAATGAAAACACAACTATTCAAAATCTTTGGGATACAGCAAAGGCAGTCCTAAGAGGAAAGTATATAGCAATACAAGCCTTTCTCAAGAAACAAGAAAGGTCTCAAGTACACAACCTAACCCTACACCTAAAGGAGCTGGAGAAAGAACAGCAAATAAAGCCTAAACCCAGCAGGAGAAGAGAAATAATAAAGATCAGAGCAGAAATCAATGAAATAGAAACCAAAAGAACAGTAGAACAGATCAACGAAACTAGGAGCTGGTTCTTTGAAAGAATTAACAAGATTGATAAGCCCCTGGCCAGACTTATCAAAAAGAAAAGAGAAATGACCCAAATCAACAAAATCATGAATGAAAGAGGAGAAATCACAACCAACACCAAGGAAATACAAACAATTATAAGAACATATTATGAGCAACTCTATGCCAACAAATTAGATAACCTGGAAGTAATGGATGATTTCCTAGAGATGTATCAACTACCAAAACTGAACCAGGAAGAAATAGAACACCTGAACAGACCTATAACCACTAAGGAAATAGAAGCAGTCATCAAAAATCTCCCAAAACACAAAAGCCCAGGGCCAGATGGCTTCCCAGGGGAATTCTACCAAACATTTCAAGAAGAATTAATACCTATCCTTCTGAAACTGTTCCAAAAAATAGAAATGGAAGGAAAACTTCCAAACTCATTTTATGAGGCCAGCATTACCTTGATCCCAAAACCAGACAAAGACCCCATCAAAAAGGAGAATTACAGACCAATATCCCTGATGAACATGGATGCAAAAATTCTCACCAAAATACTAGCCAATAGGATCCAACAGTACATTAAAAGGATTATTCACCACGACCAAGTGGGATTTATCCCTGGGCTGCAAGGTTGGTTCAACATCCGCAAATCAATCAACGTGATACAATACATTAACAAAAGAAAAAACAAGAATCACATGATCCTCTCAATAGATGCAGAAAAAGCATTTGACAAAGTACAGCATCCTTTCTTGATCAAAACTCTTCAGAGTATAGGGATAGAGGGTACATACCTCAATATCATAAAAGCCATCTATGAAAAACCTACAGCGAATATCATTCTCAATGGGGAAAAACTGAGAGCTTTCCCCCTAAGGTCAGGAATGCGGCAGGGATGTCCACTATCACCACTGCTATTCAACATAGTATTGGAAGTCCTAGCCACAGCAATCAGACAACAAAAAGAAATCAAAGGCATCCAAATTGGCAAAGAAGAAGTCAAACTCTCACTCTTTGCAGATGATATGATACTTTATGTGGAAAATCCCAAAGACTCCACCCCAAAACTGCTAGAACTCATACAGGAATTCAGTCTAGTGGCAGGATATAAAATCAATGCACAGAAGTCAGTGGCATTCCTATACACCAACAACAAGTCAGAAGAAAGAGAAATTAAGGAGTCGATCCCATTTACAATTGCACCCAAAACCATAAGATACCTAGGAATAAATCTAACCAAAGAGGCAAAGGATCTGTACTCAGAAAACTATAAAATACTCATGAAAGAAATTGAGGAAGACACAAAGAAATGGAAAAACGTTCCATGCTCATGGATTGGAAGAACAAATATTGTGAAGATGTCAATCCTACCTAGAGCAATCTACACATTCAATGCAATCCCCATCAAAATACCATCCACTTTCTTCAAAGAAATGGAACAAATAATCGTAAAATTTGTATGGAACCAGAAAAGACCCCGCATAGCCAGAGGAATGTTGAAAAAGAAAAGCAAAGCTGGCGGCATCACAATTCCAGACTTCCAGCTCTACTACAAAGCTGTCATCATCAAGACAGTATGGTACTGGCACAAAAACAGGCACATAGATCAATGGAACAGAATAGAGAGCCCAGAAATGGACCCTCAACTCTATGGTCAACTAATCTTTGACAAAGCAGGAAAGAATGTCCAATGGAAAAAAGACAGTCTCTTCAACAAATGGTGTTGGGAAAATTGGACAGCCACATGCAGAAGAATGAAACTGGACCATTTCCTTACACCACACACAAAAATAGACTCCAAATGGTTGAAAGACCTAAATGTGAGACAGGAGTCCATCAAAATCCTAAAGGAGAACACAGGCAGCAACCTCTTCGACCTCAGCCGCAGCAACTTCTTCCTAGAAACATCGCCAAAGGCAAGAGAAGCAAGGGCAAAAATGAACTATTGGGACTTCATCAAGATAAAAAGCTTTTGCAAAGCAAAGGAAACAGTCAACAAAACCAAAAGACAACTGACAGAATGGGAGAAGATATTTGCAAATGACATATCAGATAAAGGGCTAGTATCCAAAATCTATAAAGAACTCATCAAACTCAACACCAAAAGAACAAAGAATCCAATCAAGAAATGGGCAGAAGACATGAACAGACATTTCTCCAAAGAAGACATCCAAATGGCCAACAGACACATGAAAAAGTGTTCAATATCGCTCGGCATCAGGGAAATCCAAATCAAAACCTCAATGAGATACCACCTCACACCAGTCAGAATGGCTAAAATTAACAAGTCAGGAAATGACAGATGTTGGCGGGGATGCGGAGAAAGGGGAACCCTCCTACACTGTTGGTGGGAATGCAAGCTGGTGCAGCCACTCTGGAAAACAGTATGGAGGTTCCTCAAAAAGTTGAAAATAGAGCTACCATATGATCCAGCAATTGCACTACTGGGTATTTACCCCAAAGATACAAAAGTAGGGACCCGAAAGGCTACGTGCACCCCGATGTTTATAGCAGCAATGTCCACAATAGCCAAACTGTGGAAAGAGCCAAGATGTCCATCAACAGATGAATGGCTAAAGAAGATGTGGTATATATATACAATGGAATATTATGCAGCCATCAAAAGGAATAAGATCTTGCCATTTGCAACGACGTGGATGGAACTGGAGGGTATTATGCTGAGCGAAATAAGTCAAACAGAGAAAGACATGTATCATATGACCTCACTGATATGAGGAATTCTTAATCTCAGGAAACAAACTGAGGGTTGCTGGAGTGGGGGGTGGGGTGGGAGGGATGGGGTGACTGGGTGATGGACACTGGGGAGGGTATGTGTTTTGGTAAGCTCTGTGAATTGTGCAGGACTGTTGAATCTCAGATCTGTACCTCTGAAACAAATAATGCAATATATGTTAAGAAAGAAAAAAAGAAGAAGAAGAATGTAGCAGGAGGGGAAGAATGAAGGGGGGGAAATCGGAGGGGGAGAAGAACCATGAGAGACGATGGACTCTGAAAAACAAACTGAGGGTTCTAGAGGGGAGGGGGTTGGGAGGATGGGTTAGCCTGGTGATGGGTATTGAGGAGGGCACGTTCTGCATGGAGCACTGGGTGTTATGCACAAACAATGAATCATGGAACACTATATCTAAAACTAATGATGTAATGTATGGGGATTAACATAACAATAAAAAAAATTTAAAAAAAAAAAACAAAACAAAACAAAAAGGTAATAAATTTCAAGTGTTTAGCCCTGTGCTTGGCACATAGTAAATGCTCAAGAAATATTAGCTATTAATTTACTCTAAGTCAAATCATTTAATTTATTATTTCTCAATTATGTTTTATAATATGAGCACAATATTATATAATCCTAGGGGTCGTGATGATTTCATGGACATTTAGATCTCATAAGATGTTATCTTTAGATCTGAAGTACAAAAGTTATATAACTAAGGCATTTTTCAAAATATAAGCAGAAGACCATCTTGTTCCTTAAAAATCACACTTCTAACTGTGCCTGATACCACAGGTTTGAAGACAACTCTCTTCTTTTATTTTAATCTGGGGTTGCATATTAAGCATTCCTTTCCTCAGGTTCTGCACCTTATAGGAGTATAATTGAGAGGCCTTCAATTACACAGAAAAGAACTGATGAATTGTTAAGCCATTCCCCTTGTGGGAATAATGTCTCTGACTCAATACAAATACAAATTACATTGAGAACAAGCTTGACAACTGTTTCTGAGTTTCATTATGCAGAACTTCTCACAACCCCCACCAACCCCACCCACCTCTGTATTTTTTTCCTTTATTACCTTGTCATTTTATTACATATTTATAAGATCTCTCAAAAAATTCTTTGGGAAACTCAAGGAAAACTTTAAGTGTTTATGGTAGATTAGATTGTGCTTTTCAAAGGCACAAATTTTGGTATGTGAAAAATTTAGTTTGTAGGACTGATGTTAAAGCTTGTCTACTTTTTGAGGCAACTCCCAAATGCCACTCTCCTCACCTGAGCACATTAAGGGAGCCCTTCAACATCTTCTGGATGGCTCTTGATCTCCATCTTGACCAACTGGAATCAAACTGATTACTTCCCAGAACCAACTGTAGGAACTATAGCTAGGGACTATGCAGGTACCTACCTTGGCTTTTCCGTCATGGAAATACTTGATTCTTCCTCATTTTTAGCCACATATATACTGAAATATCAACATTTATTTTTCTATTTCCCACCAAAATCTCTAAAGTAAGGGATAATATTTAGTCACCCTCTAGTTAGGTAGAAATACTTGCTAATGACAATGCTTCATTATTTGCCATTATTAGAATAACCAGAACAGATTGAAGTATTCAATTTTATCCTTAATGATTGATATGGAGAAGAAAACCATTGATTCTATCATCAAACAGGCAGAGGAGTAAATGGGGTGGTTACAGATGTCTTCACTTGCTTCTACCCTTTGTGAGCACATACAAACTCAAAATTTCATATTTTCCATTTTATTCCAATGACAAGGCAGTCATACTCAAATAAATAGTGGCCAGTTCTTAGAATGGGAAAAGTAGAGTGCAAAAAAAGATTTTTTTTTGATAGCTGACACTCTCAATACATTTGAGTTCACACAGTTACACCAGAAAGAGTGTTGTGTGTGTGTGTGTGTGTGTGTGTGTGTGTTACAGCTACGTACATGTAAGTAGGGGTAGCTCATATTTGGTTCACTACAGAGTGATTTTCCTACAGGAATTTTTTCTTTTTTTTTTTTTTTTAGGGAGTGAGGGGCAGAGAAAGAGAGAGAATCTTAAGCAGGCTCCACACCCAGTGCAGAGCCTGATGCTGGCTTGATCTCACAACCCTGAGATCATGACCTGAGCTGAAATCGAGTTGGATGCTTAACTGACTGAGCCACCCAGGTGCCCTCCTACAGGATATTTTTAAAAGGAAATTGTAGGGGCGGGGTGGCTCAGTTGGTTGAGCGACTGCCTTCAGCTCAGGTCATGATCCTCGAGTCCCAGTATCGAGTCCCGCATCGGGCTCCCTGCTCGGCAGGGAGTCTGCTTCTCCCTCTGACCCTCCCTCCTCTCATGCTCTCTCTCTCTATCTCATTCTCTCTCTCAAATAAATAAATAAAATCTTTAAAAAAAAAAAAGGAAATTGTAGGTGTGAAGAAATGATGCAGTCATTATTCTCAGAGTTAACATTTTCAGATATGCATGAATCTCATACATCCCTTTGTTTTTTATTTTTGACCCAAGATTTAAGAGTATCTTCTACTAGTATCTCTCTTCCCATGTCATACATGATCCAAGATTGAAGTTTGAGGTCAAAAAAATAAACAAAATTACATGAAATACTTGGGGAAACTCTCTCTCTTTTTGCCTCCCTTCGTTCTTCCCTTGTCCTCCTCCCTTTCTCCTCCCTTTGTCTTTTCTTCTCTTTTTGGCAATTTTTTTTTTGCTTATTTTTTTATTGTTATGTTAATCACCATACATTACATCATTAGTTTTTGATGTAGTGTTCCATGATTCATTGTTTGTGCATAACACCCAGTGCTCCATGCAGAACGTGCCCTCTTTAATACCCATCACCAGGCTAACCCATCCTCCCACCCCCCTCCCCTCTAGAACCCTCAGTTAGGGATTTTAAAGATATTTTAGATTGTAATTTATACCATCCCCTAGTTAAGTTAAAAAGCCAGTCTTCACACAGGTAACCATAGACTTTTATTACCATTTCACTCACCTTTCTGTTTCTCTTTAAGATTGTTTCATGGACATCTAAGTATATACAGTAGAGAATTTACCACTAATAAAGATTTTGTCCCTTGATGTACCTTTTCAAACTATGAAGATGACATGTTTTGAAAGAGTACCCAGTATTGGTGAGCATAAATTGAAAAATGGCAGTCTCATAAACAAATGATTAAACTGTATACTGTATACCATTAGGGAAGGCAATTTGGCAATACTCTCAAAAGCATTAAAAATACACATAAATTGTGATCCAGTAACTACATTTCTAGGAATCTATGCTAATAAGATAATCAAACATGTACACAAATGTTTTTAAGCAATGTTGCTTGTTATTCAGAATGTTAGAATATGAGAAATTTCTTGAGCATCCAACGATGCTTAATCATAAATGGAGGGGCACCTGGGTGACTCAGTTGGTTAAGCATTTGATTCTTGATTTCTGCTCAGGTCATAATCTCAGGGTCATGAGATGGAGCTCCACATCAGGCTCCACACTGAGCATGGAGCCTGCTTATTTAAGATTCTCTCTCCCTCTCCCTCTGCCCTTCCCCCTGCTCACTCGCTGTCTCTCCTGTCTCTCAAAAAAATTTAATCATAAATGGAATACTCTGCTAGCACTAAAATCATGTTTGTTTTCAAAGGAAAAGTATGCTATCTCTGTGTATTTCAAAAAGATTTTAAAAATATGCCTAGGAAATAATACTAAATTAGGAAAAAAAAGGTTTTAAAAGTGTGAATCATGTCTGATTATAATTCTGAAACTGTATATATATATATATATATATGAAATATATATATGAAAATAATACAATGCACCAAAATTTTGATGTTCTATTCAGTTACCACTACATGGTGATATTATTAGAGGTTTTAATTCCTCATTAGACTTTTCAGTATTATCTACAATGAGCAAGTGTAATTGCTTCAATCTGGAATAAGTTCATTTTTAAAATACCAAATCATTTTCCATCTGTTCCACTATTCACAATGCACTAATTCTTACTGCTATTAATTTTGCTACTATCTTCAAAATATATCTTCTCTGTACTCTAGACATTTAAGCTTCCCAAATGCTTCCATTAAATTTTTTAAATTATCATTAATTAAAATGAGTGCTGCAAAATATAAAATATTTACCTAGATTGATTTAGTGAAAAAGATGGCCTCATTTATATTTCCAGGATGGATATACAATTAATAGAGAATGTGATTCAAAGAAATTGAGGATCTTACATGCATGTGAACCTTATTTAACAAGATGTTAGCAATAATAATATTCAAGGAGTCATTACAAATTAGTGAGATCTTATTATTGGCCTGTTTGTATTACAGCTCTCTGATGGCAAGATTCATAGGAATTTTCTAATGCAATGGTTTATACATCATGTCTTATCCAGAGCAATTTATTATTTATTTCATGAGGTTTGATCCAAATTTTACAAACTACACTATTACGCTTTTCTGAATGTTGTCAAGCTACTGTGTGGAAGTGCATCATATCAACCTAATTTCAAAAGGCACTCTTTTATGAAAAACATTAAATTTAATGTTCCAAATATGCTTTAATTTCAGGTAATTGTCACTATTATTATATATTACAATCTTATATAAGTGTTAATGACATATTGGCATGCTGTTAGAACTTTCAGAATACAATAAATGTTTCAGCTATTTTTTACTAAAAATCAAATAAAAAATCAGGAATAGTCTTCTTAAAAAGTGACATTTAAACTTGCTCCCAAGTAAACAAATGAGCTTGGGCAGAGGGGAAAATGGGCCAGTAGGAAAAGGGTCCAGAATATGCAGATTTCTAAGGCAAAAAGAAAGGTTACTGAAAATTGCTCAGTAGAGACAAAACTTACAGTAAAAGATTTATTTAACAAATGTTTATAAATTATCTACTCAGTGCCATGCATGAATTGGTATTGGGGATTTGTTGATGAACTAGAGGAGTGAGGCTGGGGAATGAAGATAAAGATCATGATATAAACACACATAAATGTGTTGAGTGTTACCAGAGAGGACACCTCCATGTAATCTGGAAGACCTAACCCAGACTGGAAAGAGAGGAAAGACTTCCAGAGGAAGTGACATGGAACTGAGATCTGTAGGATGAAATCATCCCAGCCAGCTTGCCAGAGTCAGACCAGAGGATCCAGGTAGACATGGAGGGGAGGTGGTTGTTGGCGTGAGAGCACAAGGCAGGAAAGAACTAGCAGAGTCAGGGAACTCAACAAAGCCCCCTATGGCTGAGTGTGGAGAGCTTGGAGAAAGGGGGCATGGTAATGGATGAGCAGTGGGCAGGGTTAAACATGCAGGGCATTTCAAGTCAAGAACTAGGATCTCTTCATTTTTTTTGAAGGTTAATAATTTATTTTACTGCTGTATTGTGTTTAAAAAATAATTTAAAAGCCAAAGTTCAAAAATGATTCACAATGCAATTAAGATTTCTATAAATCAACTATGTTAAGTTGCCTAAAATATTTTCTTTGGATTAAATGCCAGTTTATGTCATTAGACTGTGTATACAATATCAGAATCACTGGTTGAAAAGTGTAAGATTTGGTCAACTAGTTTTCATCTACTTTATGCTAAATGACTTAAATAGAACAATTTTTTAATAAATATAACAATCTTCAAACACTGATTCACAAAAGTGCTGCTTTAGTATGTTTCTGTGTGATTGGGAGTTGCTGAATTGGTTAGGTACACAACTTCTTACAGCTGCATAAAACAGTTTGTTAGCATTTACACAACGCATATTCTTTTCAAGTTCCAAACTTCACAAATATTAAAATTGCAAATAATTTCCCTATGTTTTATGGCTAAGAATCATTATTTTGGGGGGATTTTTTTTTACATGCATCACCAACAACTTACTTTCTCCTAGGGGCTACTTTCCCCACACACGAGTCTTTATCAGTTAAAACTGTGAGGTTGACTAGAGAACAAGCATGGCACTTGCCAGTCCACTGGCTTTACCTGCCATCTAAGTGAATCTCAAAGGTCACTAGCAGTGTGGGAGAGAGACAAATTATTAGATCATCAAACTTATGGTCACTTGAGATAATGGCTTCCAGTATGAAATCTAAGAATGCTATACTATAGTATATAAAAAATCATATCCTTATATTTTTAACATACATATTTGGCAATCTCTCTCTTTCTATATAATACAAGGATCTTAGAAATAATTCCAGTTGCCCCTCCCATCTTCCACGTTACTGTTTTCTTTTTTTTTTTTAAAGATTTTATTTATTTGACAGAGAGAGACACAGCGAGAGAGGGAACACAAGCAGGGGGAGTGGCAGAGGGAGAAGCAGGCTTCCCGCGGAGCAGGGAGCCCGATGTGGGGCTCGATCCCAGGACCCTGGGATCATGACCTGAGCCGAAGGCAGCCGCTTAACTGACTGAGCCACCCAGGCGCCCCGACGTTACTGTTTTCTAATATGATAGTCCCACCTTCTTTTTTTATCACATCATCTCCTAATTACTCATTAATATGATTGTATCAAAATTAGTCATCTATACGATTAGAAGGACTGTGATCTTTATTCTAAGAGTGGTGGGAAGCTTTTACTTCCAAAAACAGGGTAGTGACAAAATCAGATGTGCATGTTTAAAAGGTCACTCTTGGAAGCATTGCGGAAAACCTTGGATTGAAGGAAGGGAGCAGCTAGTGAAGGGGAACTAGTTAGGCAGCTAATACAGAACTTCAAAAAAGAGGTAAAAATGATTTGGGTGGCAATCGTAGTAAAGACTAAGACTAGCCGTAGAAAGACTAAGGCATTTTTCTCCAGCATCTCCTCTCCTAATGACTGAGACTCTAGATGGGCAGTCAACTTGCTCTTTATGAAATATAAACCCCATGTTCCCCTCTGGCAGTACAGAGAGGCAGGGCTTTCACTCAGAATAGTGATTGCCCTCTGTTTTCTAAATGGCCACTGAGACAGACATCATTATGACTTTAAAAGATTCATTTAGTAATATCGACTTCATTTTTACAAAGTTTAAGTGAGATAGATTATTTAAAAGTGCTTTGGAAACTATAATAATTTTATTATGCTAATGAAACAGTGAAATGCAAAAACCCTAACACTTCCTTTGTGCTTGACACTGTGCAGGGCATCATGGAAAACCTAAAAGAAACTTCTGCATATATTGGTGTGTGATTTAAAGAAGTGCCTGAATGCAAATAAAATTAAGGAAACACTAAAAATACTGAGGCAGATGCAGACCTTAGGCTCCAAATATAGATCATGTTTCTTTGTTTTAAATCTGTGAGAACTGTGCTGAGTTAACCTTGAAATACAATTCATCTTCTCTTGATTTAGAAGTGTTGATAGCCCTAGGGAGTGAATTATCATTTTGCGAGTGAACTTGACAAGTTTCTGGTGGAGATTTCCCAGCAGTTGGAACCAAGCTGATTACTCTATCTGCCCAATGTCATGGCCAGACCCTCATGTTTATGTTTCATTGTAATCCAATTAGGTAAACACAACCTTAAAGGTTTACAGATAACAGAGGTTCCAAATGTCTTAATTTCTTTTTTATTTTTCTTCCTGTAATGGAAGATTCTACTCACAGGAAAAAATGAACAAATAGATTATTTTCTCTGTAAAATCATTTCAAACTCATCTAAACTGTCTCTGTTTCCTTTCTCATTTCTGCTTCAGTCTTCCTAATCTAGACGAGGTTGTTACTGAGAGTATGTTCACTTGCCCTTTATGAAACACCATTTGTATTTTCATTGACACCATTAACTGCAGTTAATTTCATATTTCCAGTGAACATAGAGGTCAAACTTCCATGAAGCAGACACATTTCAGGAGAAAAACTAAATTTTTTGTTTCTCACTTACGGAATATCAGACAACTTGTGAATACAGTTGATTATACACACTCATCTTTATTTGACTTATATTTCATTTTAGAAGTTATTAAAAGATACAGTTCAGCAATGGTAGAAAAGGTATTATGGATTAATAATAATAATAAAAAATAATAAAAAGATTAAGTGCAGAGGAGATATCAGAAGATAAGGATTTTGGTTCTTATTCTTGAAAAAATGTAAAACACCTCAAAAACCTTAAAAAGATTATCAGGAGTCATTCTGCAAAAGCATTGGGACCATGCCATGGGATTTGGATTTTAGTCTAAAAGCAATTGTGAGCCCCTGAAGGCTTTTAAACACAGCGAACATGTAATGAGATGCATGTTTTAGAAAGACCACCTGCTTTTTTAGTTCTGTGAAGGATAGTTGGAGGGGATGAAACTAGAGCTCCATGAGTGAGCTGGGAATTTACTGTGATAGTAACATGAGTTGATTGTTCAACTAGGGTAATGAACTGAGATTAAGGAGTAGATTCAGGAGATAGAGGTGATAAAAATTTAGTGACCAGATGGTTAGATGAGAGGCAGAGAGAGGTAATGGATTGTGATTTTAGCAATAGGAACAGAGAAGGGATGGAGATGAGAATGTTTCAGAAAAAAACTGTAAGATGTTTTTTCTCCCAGTGTAGCAAAGGAAACATACATGCCTGCAACAAAATTATAGGCCTATTTGGGAAGGCATTTTATTGTATGTATTTCTCAAGTGCCACAAATTATATACCAGCATTTTGATAAACTGTTGTATTTTCATTATATTTTATTGTACATATCACAGACAGATACATATTCACTTTGATGGCAAACAAATATTTCTTCATAAAAAATAATTTTATAAACTGTGTTGTAATTTTAGTGTAAAAGATAAAATTCCTCTGGTAGCTAAATTGCAAAAGTTTTTCTCTACAACATTAACATTTGTTTTTTTCAAATAAAGGAAAGAGAACACAAATCTTCCAGTCACACTAACAGAAGACAACTTTATCATGAAAAACTCATTCAATTTATTTTTTCTTACATTTTAAAACATGTCAGTTGACTTAAAAAGAGGGGCCATAGGGCCATTTTAGAAAGAAATTAAGAACTTTCCCATTGCGGAAAATTACAAGGTACCGGAAGGGTACTTTTTGATGTTTTTCTTTCTTTTGCTGTTAGGTACAATAGCTTGACAAAGCAAGTGAATTCTTTTTCCATTGAAATCAATGAGTCCCTACAGTATGCATTTCCACTAAGTGATTTGTCCAGACTCTGGTTATTTCACAAAGGATCTGTCTGCAATGAAATCCATCCTTTACATCTGTTCTATTGTAAAAATTCCTTCTCTAAAGCACTCCACACTGCTTCCCTAAGTTCCCATGCATAGTATTATCCTGTGTTCTGTCCTAAGCAAGAGCTTTTGTTTCCTGTGCAAGAGATACCTGCTTGTGGCTAACTCCCCATTTTCTAGGGTTTTATTTGTTTTTGTTTTTGTTTTTTTGTCCAAGATTTTCCCTCAAGCTGCTTTCTGCAGTTGGTTCAAGATTTGGTTGGATGTCATCTCCTCCAGGCACCAATGCTTGGACCTGATGCACCCACTTTATGTGCTTAATAACACTCTGTGAATGGTTCTATCATTTTGATTCACTCTGTTTTACTGAGATAATCTAAATAGAGCCTCTTCCTATGGAATATGAAATTCTTGAGGGCAGGTTGCTATATAAAACCTGATACAAACTATACTGATACAAACTGGTATCACAACATCAGCCCCTCTCATCAATCTTTAAGGTAAAGTCTGGTAGTGACAAATCCTTTTAGCTTTCCTTCATGTGAGAATGTCTTTATTACCTCTTAGTTCCTGAAGGATAGTTTCACTGGGTATAAAACTCAGGATTGACTGTTCTTCTCTTTCAGCATTTGAAAAATATTGTGTCACTTCCTCATGGCCACCATGGACTCTGGTAAAGTGTCATTTTTCTTTGGCTCATTTTAAGATATTTTATTTGCTTTAGTTTCATAAGTTTAATTATGATGTGTCTTGGTGTGGATTTCCTCAACTACGTGAATCTGTAGATTTGTATCTTTTGTGATGTTTTCAGACTTTCTTTCTTTTCTCCTTCATCCCCTCTATCTTTTGCCTCTCACTGGGACTCCAAGAATAAGAATATTAGCTCTCGTGTTATTGTCTCGTAGGTCCCTGAGGATGTGTTCATTTTGTTGTTGTTGTTTAGCCTATATTCTCTGTTGTTCAGGTTGGATGAGTCCTATTGTTCTGTCCTCAAAATCAGAGTCTACCCTCCATCACCTCCACTTTACTATTGAGCCCATCCACTGAGTTTTTAAAACTTATTGTATTTTTCAATTCTCTAATTTCCATTTGCTTTTTAATTCTAACTTCTGTTTCTTTCCTAAGGTTTTCTATGTTTCTCATTTCAAGAGAATTTGTAATTATTTGTTAACACATTTTTATGATAGTTGCTTTAAAATCCTTTGAGATAATTCCTGCATTGTATTCATTCCAATGTTAGCATTAGTTGATTGTCTTTTCTTAATCAGTTGGTGATTTCCCTGGCTCTAGGTATGATGATGATTTTTTATTGTATTCTGAACATTTTGGCTATTATATAAGGAGACTCTTGTTTACATTATTTTATTTAAATTATTTTATTTTAACAGGAAGATACCCTGTTTAGGTTTGGTATGCAAGTCCTGGTCTGCTTTAATGTTTCAATTATAGTCTAGTTTTCAGAGACTGTGTGGTGCTATGTTGGTCTATTTGGTCTCTCTCATGTATTGGGGCTTTTACTAGTCCTTGATGATACAACTTGAGAAATCCTAAGGAGCTTACCATAGCCAGGCTGCCTTGTCCTGATAGATGAGTGAAGGGATTGTTTGGCCCATGAGACAAAACAGTGCTTCCTGGGCTGGGAACTTTAGTGGTGGGTTGCCCCCTGCCTATGAAGGACAGAGAAGGTTTTCCAGGTAGTGTTCGTTGGGGCATGATCCCCTATGTTGGTGCCCTGTGGCTGCATGGTGTCTTCAGGTGGGAGAGGAGAACCTCAGGCCCAGATGGACAGATGAGAAACTCCTCATCTGGGTACTTGTTGTGGTGGGATCCACCTTGCCACATCCTCTGGAAACATGTTTTTTTCTGGGTGGGAGAGAGGAGTCATAGGACCAGGTGACAAAGGAGAATGTTTTCTTTAGCTGCTTATTAACAGTAGCACTTCCAATTGATCCCTCTTGTTGGTTCTACTGGATGCACCTGGTGTTGTCAGAGGCCCTCCCATTTGGTCTACAGTAAAAACGAATTTATCTGGGAAACCCTTTGTTGGAAATTAAGAAACACCAGGCATAGGTCACCTTCTTCTGGTGACTGTGGGCTTGTAAGATACTCTCCTTTTGTGCTGTTTCTCCAGCACTGGGATCTCTAACCAGTTCACCTTCACCTTCCTCTTCCAATTTTCAAAGTTCTTCTTTGGTTGTTGGTTTATTTTGAGTTTATAATTGTACTTAGTGCAGAGGAGCAGGGAGAGACAAGTCTTTATGTATCTTGTTATGATGGGGAATTCCATTATTATACATACAAACTCAGAATTTGATGGTCAAGTTTGGTGTGCCTTTACGTATATATTATCCTGCTTTAGGTTATGTGCAGAACTGTCCCACAGTTATGTAAGTAAGACTTGGCATAGAGAGTGGGTAATTGAACTTTGTAAATGTCAGGAAAATTCAGATGTTATCATCTACAACTGTGTCCATCTGAGTGAAGATTTATAGGATCCAGGAGTTTGCGGTGGGACCTGGGAAAATGTTGCTAGAAACTGTAGTGCTTCTGACTATATTACATATCTTCTGATTCTTTTAGATTAGGATATTTTATTTGTTTATCTATATAATTAGTCAAAACCAAAAATGGTAGCAAGTGAAGAATTCTTTTTAAAGACTTATTTATTTATTTGAGAGAGAGAGAGGGAGAGAGAACACATGGAGGGGCAGACAGAGAGGGAGAGAGAGAATCTCAAGCAGACTCCCTGCTAAGTGCACAGCCCAATGTGGCGCTCGATCTCATGACCCCGAAATCATGACCTGAGCCAAAATCAAGAGTCGATGGTTAACTAATTGAGCCACTCAGGTGCCCCAACAAGCGAAGAATTCTTTAAGATTTTAGAGACCATTCAACATCATTTTATATATGAGAAAAATTGGAGCTAAAGAGTTTTATCGACTTTCTCCAATAGAGTCAAACAGTGAGGGAACAGGAGTAGATCTCAAGGTTTATGACTTCTATTCAGTGTTTTTCTCATTTTACCATGGAACTAAATAATAATGATTTAATTCATTTTTCAATATCAAATGTATTATTCTAACTTCCTCACAATTTTTTTCTGTATACATTTAATTTGCCTGCATATTTGGTTCTCGTGTGCCCTATAAAAAGCACACCTATTCTGTTATTTATGAGTGAAGCATAAAGAAGAAAAGAAAATTTTAAATGATGCCAGGTAAATAAGAAATAATTTCTTAGTTTCTACCCCTATCCTAAGTAGTTTCAAGTCTAGTGAGAGATGCAGACATGTAAACTCAGTATAATATAAGACCTTGTAAAGTCACTGGTTAAAAAAGGAGGCAAACAAAGTGTTGTCAAAGAGGATTGGAAAGAGTGGTAAAATCCAACTAGGCAGATCAGGGACAAGGAGCTAAGAGATGTCCTAAAGGTTGAATTAAACAGTTGGAGTAGAGCAAAGGCAGCCCAGATTGAGAAAATGGGATGAAGAACATGGAAGCAAGAAACCTTATCCCAACTATTTTCTAAGTGTCAGGACATGGAGCTTCATTCTGGTTCCAAACTCAGAAGGTCTAAAATGGACTTGATCATCTTCTTCTCAACAACCCTCAAATGTGTTTCTTCCTTTTATCTTTCAAATATTCAGAGTCTCTTGGTCTAGAAACTTTGTAGTCTGTTGAAATGCAGTTAACACCTCTCTATCTTCTTATCAGGTGGTCACCAAACCTTGCAGGTCCCTACCGCTCTATGAAGTGTCTCCATGAAACTGTCATTCTGCTCCCTTTTATCAGTCCTACTCTTGGCCCTTGTTATTGTTCATACAAAATAATGTACTGATTGCCCAAATAGTTGCTCCAACTCAAATCTCTCACTTTTTCAGTATCATCTTACTTAAGCCATATTTATTTTTAGAAAACAGGTGGTACTCTGACATTCTCCTCATCAAAATCTTATTTATTTATTTATTTATTCACAGTTGTTTCATTATATATTACATGCCAGGCATTGTGTATTAACTGTCTACTGAATAAAATCCAAACACATGGATCAGCCTTTGTCATCTGACCCCAGACTCCAACCTATGCTCTGGATTCCATGTCTTCCCTCCTCCTGGACTTTGTTCCCTTGGTTCTTCCTTTCCCTACTTACTAAGGGCTTCTACTTGTAAACATACTCATATCTTGTCATCCAAAAATAACCTCTACATACACACACACACACACACACACATCCCAAGTTTTATCACTACCTACATTCTTGAAAAATTAGTCTCCTTGTTTCTATTTTCTCCACACAAGTTCCACATTGTTCAAATCCCCAGTGTAGCCCAGTGAAGGTTTTTCATCAGTGATGTGACTTAATTATATTTGCATTATATCGAGAATATATCTATACTATGAGAAACAGATTGAGTAAGAGAAGAAGGGATGCAGAGTCTGTTTCAATAGCTATTACAATTAGCAAGTTACATCTCCAGGCAAGAGATGATGGTGGCATGAATTTGGGTGATAGTTGTGGAGATGGAGAGGGAATGTAATGATTTAAAAATTTGCAGAAGATAAAATCCAGAGAAATTGGTTACTGACTGGGTATTATAGAAAGGAAATGGAACAGTCAGAGATGACCTTTAGTAGTCTAGCATGAGTGAGTCATAGGAAAGTAGTTTTGATTGGTATTATAAAACCCTAGAAAATGAGCAAGGTAAGCTTTAAATATTACATATTGTTAGAGTGCCTATGAGACATCTCAAAGGAGATATTGAGTAATATATATGTATATATAGGTCTCACAGTTGCAGTTGATTGGAAAAATGACCACAAAATATAGTTCCCCATCCATGACCTTTAGTAGTACTCACCTGTACTCACTTTAGGCTGGCATTGTTTGGTCAATGGCACATTAGCAAGCATGATACCAGCAGAGGTTTGAAAAACTCATATACAGTGATTCCTCTTGCTACTCTTAGGAACTCTGTGTTTGACCACAGTATGATAAAACCCAGGCTAACCTGCTAGATGATGAACCACTGGTTCAATCATCCTCCTTGCTCTGGCCCACAGCAAGTCAGACATGAGATTGAAGCAATCCTAGGTCATCCAGCCCCATCAGTCTTCCTGCTGACAATAGTCACTAGCCCAGCAGAATCAGCTGAACTGACCCAGATAAAATAGCCACCCAGAAGGCCTACAGAATCCTAAGCTGAATAAACAGAAATTATTTTAAGCCAATATATTTTGTGATGATTTGTTATGCAGCAAAAGCTAATTGACACAACCTGCTGGGGATATAGTAATAGTAGCTAAGATATAAAGAGCTCTTTCTGTGTTAGCATGGTTCTGAATACTTTGCACAGATGAACTAACCAACATAAGTAAAACTTTTACATAAATAGAAGTTTAATGATGTTAAAATACAAAACTGAAGAGTTAAATTAATTGATTTACAAAGTTTAAAGATGTTAGTATTCAAAAAGGAAGAGCTAAATATTTACTAAAAGCTACTCAGTTATTACATGGCAGAATTGGAAGAAATCTGAGGATATTTAATCTATAAACTTTCTAAGTCTGCAAATTGTTGAATCCCAAGAGTATATAGCTTTGGGTTTACTGGATACTCCAAAACTATTGGTTATGGTAAAATGTTACTTTAGTTTGCATCCTTTTAGATCTTTGGTTATTTGTATTAAATTTTCCCCAGTGTCTGTCAAGGTATATTTTCTACCTTGGTCTTCTTAAAAATGCTAAATTCTATGCTTTATGCATGCTTCCTGGGCAGCAAGAAAGAATTTATAGCCTTCAGATAAAATTATAGGTGTGAAATGTTCCACAAATAGCAATCATTTATCGTATCATTTGACTTTTTTCCTGAAATATCATGTTCATTGAATTTATTTATTTATTTATTTATTTTTATTATGTTATGTTAATCACCATACATTACATCATTAGTTTTTAATGTAGTGTTCCGTGATTCATTGTTTGCATATAACACCCAGTACTCCATGCAGTACGTGCCCTCTTTAATACCCATCACCAGGCTAACCCATCCCCCCAGCCCCTCCCCTCTAGAACCCTCAGTTTGTTTCTCAGAGTCCATAGTCTCTCATGTTCATTGAATTTTAAGTTACAAATGAACAGGTTTTTTAGTAAGAAGAATTATTTCATAACTGTCTTTTAAAAGTTTTTTTTTAAAGAAAAATAAGTAAAGTCTTAACTTGTGAAATAAAGGTAATGGTTGTGCAGTGCTGTGTTGTAATCCTTGGCTTTCTGGAGGCTAGAGGTCTGAAACTAAGGTGTTGGCAGGGTTGATTCCTGCTGAGGTCTGTGAGGGAGAATCAGTTCCATGCTTCTCTCTGGCTTCTGATGGTTTATTGGCAATTTTTGACATATCTTGGCTTGCATATACGACTTTAATACTCCACCTTTCACATGGTGTTCTCCCTGTCCCTTCACATGGTCTTTCCTTTGTGCATGTGTTTCTGTGTCCAAATATCCTCTTTTTTTAAAAAGACACCAGTCATTTCACATTAGGCCCACCCTAATGACCCCATTTTATTTTTATCACCATTTTAAAGACTCTATTTCTAAATAAGATCATATTCTGAGGTACTTGCTGTTAAGACTTCAACATATCCTGGGGTGACACAATTCAACCTATATCAGTCAGCAATGGCCAACCTCACATTGCATCACATCATTCTTACCTCCTATTCTGCCTCCCTGTTCCACTTTTAAGGACCCTGTGATTACACTGGGCATAATAGATAACCCAGGATAATCTCCTATTTGAAAATCAGCTGATTAGCAACCTTAATTCCATCTACTACCTAAGTTCCTTTTTCCATGTAATATTCACAGGTTCCAGGATTTAGGATGTGGACATCTTTGAAGGGCTGTTATTCTGACCACTGCAGGGAGAAATTGCTATTTGCTAAAATTTCAGAAAGAGTCCTTGATATGGCTTTAAGGATGAGTTAGAAAATCTACTTAGTCTTGGGGATGCTCAAGTGATATGACTCTGCATGGGACATGGTTGCTATATTGCCTTCCAAGGAGCAGGGTTTTTGAGCTTTTGAAAGAGCTAAGTGCATTTGGTGCCAGTGTTAAAGTATTGGTAATAGAAGAACGGTTAAGCATTTCCACCAGCATTCTTGCATAGAACACCCTTCAATCTTGCATAAAGTATCAACTCTTCATCTAAATAAAGGCTCAACAGATATTAAGATAAAGTGTGAGTTACTCTGATATTTTCTGCATAAATATGTACTAAAATGGTAAAAGTCCAATTCAAGAAATAAGTTTTGGTTATAGAATATTGTCTTCGAAGAATTACACACCAAAAACCTCTGTACCCCTACCTCATCCCTGAAAACACACACACACACACACACACACACATATACATACACATACACACACACACACACACACAGTTCATTGCTATTCCATTGGTGAAACAAAGGGGAAAGAATAGGGCTCTTTATATTGCACTCACTTAAAACCTATTCCTATTCCTGGATCAGGCAGATATTTAGAATTCAGGTATGGTTTTCTCCATATCAAGCATATTCTCATCCTCACTGAATATGTAGATTTTGCGTCATAGCTTTCCCATAATTCATACAGTTAATATTTATTTCAATCATCATAAATTTATGAGACCTCTTACATTCATTATGTAAATTTATTCAGGAAAACATATATGCCAGTTCCCTGGACTTGCAAACTGAATTGAGTGCCCCATTTGGGGTACCTGTCAAAGAAGAGGAGTTATTTTAAAACATTGTGAATTCTTTCCAAAATCTTCTCCAGAATCACTGTCAATTGCTGCAGATCTTGGGATTTGCTTTGGAAATATAAAACAGAGGGGAGGGACAAAACAGAGTGAAAGAGCAAGTAAGCAAAAGAATGTAATGAGGAAAGAATGGAAGAATGATGGAAATAAAGGAATGGGAAAAAATCTTCAGAGGCTGAAAAATTAAGAGAAATTATTGAACAGAGAAAGGATTCAAAATCCTAAGGAAATACAGGCAAGGCTCTCTGGACAGAGATGTACAGGAAGAACTAAGGGAGGAAGTAATTACAAAGAGTGATAATTCTAGATATAAAAATAAAGTGGAAATGGAAGAGAAATGAAAACAGGGGCAAAGAGAGAGGGGAGAGGGCAAAGCCTGGAGTTAAGATACTTTTTTTTTTAAATTATTCCATGGAGTACATTTTTCTTTCAATATAAAGGAAGGAAAAAAGAGAATGTATGATTAGTCTATGATAAAAAGTAAAGAGATGATGGCAGCCAGAGAGGCAGAAGTTTCTCAGGCCACTTGGAGGATGCTGCACTCTGACTTTAAACAGTGGCTGGCGTTCATTCTTGCTAACATGAATCCAGGGATGACAAATCTCTGGGTGCTCTGTACCAGCCTGAGACTCATTAATCACCCAGAGACTCCACACATGGGAGTTTTATAAATGATTCTCCAGGCATAGTAATCATGGGCTGCGGGAGAACAAAAGTGAGATTTGGGCCTGCCAAGTCTTTCATCGCAATTTTCCTCTGTGCAGTTGTCCTCTATCTGGGGTACTGTCCCCTACTGAGGCACTGCCTATGTATCTGCCACAATATGCAAAAATTTTTGGATATTTAAGTGACTTCCAGAGGTTTCACTACATCATTTTTAAAGAATTCTGGGAGAATTCACAAATTAACATTTCAACCTGTATAAAGATTTAATGACGTGTGTTTAGGAGATGGACCAGAAAAAAAATAGTAGAAATTGAAAACTTAAGCTCTGAATTTGTGACTATCCAACCAAATGCCCTAGGGTCTTCCATCTAAATTTGATTTCTCTCTGACTCTAGAAACATGCAATCAATGTGTATGAATTTACAATTGAGTGGTGATCTGCTTTACACAATTTCCTTACTTTCTTAGGCAGGGTGTGTGTGTGTGTATGTGTGTGTGTCAAGATACTACCTAAGTCCAAGAGAGATTTGCTTTACTTACCACAAGGCAAGGAAGTCTTGTGTTGCAAGCTACATGTATTTCCAAGGTTATAGCCTTTTGAAGTGAATATCTTTTCATTAAAATGTGTAAATTAAGAAGTGCTTTGCTATTCTAGATACCAAATTGGTGTAAACAGAAAGGGAGAATTTGTTATTTCAAGCCCTCCAGGATCATCTTTCAAGAAATCTTTTTAGCACAAAGTAAAAATAAATGAAGCTAGTGAACAAGACAGTGTCTTACCAAATGAGTCAATTCCAAGTTTATGTTACACAGATATTGTCATTTTTGTTGTCATTGTTGATATTAGTAGCAGTTGGTTGGTTGCTTAGTTCTCTTCAGGAGCAACTGAGAAGTATGAAAGCCAAAAAACTCAAAACAATTTAAAGCAGTTTGAATTCTGTGTTACCAATAGGCACCATTCCCACAACTGTGAGTCAAAGCATTGCATTATCTGGATCTGAGCCAACACAAAAATGACATCTGAAACCCACAGTTGGGAGTCTCTCTAGAAATTCTTCTTTAAATATTGGGTCATGGGGGAGAAAGTGCAGAGAAAACAAAGGTGGTGAGAGAAGGAAGGAGGAAAGAGACCTAAAATGAGTGCAATAAGAGCCAGATAATCGTATTGCATAGCTCATGTATGCTTAGGAGTTTGGAGTAAAGAAATAATAAAAATCTCCATCACTTGCCTGGCTCAGTTCCAGTTATTTAAAATAATTACTCATCATATGCTTCTTATTAGATTGCAAACAAACTGCCTTTGACAACTACCTCAAGAAATCTCTTGAAGTGTTTACCTTTTCTTTTCATAATGGAATGTCGTATCCATTACAAAAGCTGTGCTGCAAACAGACACTTCTTCATTGAGATAAATATTAAAAACTGAAACTGTAGAAGAAATCCCAAGTGTTACTCTAATTTATTATTTATTTATTTGATTAATTGGAAAACCTGTTGTGAGAAGAGCAAAAGATGAAAGTGGGCTCTGGAATTCAGAATATTTTCAGATACCTTGAAACATTTCACACAGTTTTGACACTGAGTATAATTTTCTTTAGTGTTATTTTTAAAAATTATTAGACTTTATTTCTTAAGCAGTTTTACTGAGCAGAAAGTACAGAGAGTTTTCATATGGCCTCCTCCCCCGGTTTCTCTTATTCTTAACATCTTGCATTAGTGTGGTACATCTGTTAAAATTGATAGCCAATGGGGGCGCCTGGGTGACTCAGTCGGTTAAGTCTCTGGCTTCAGCTCAGGTCATGAACCCAGGACCCAGGGTCTGGGGATCCAGCCCTGCACCGGGCTCCCCCCACCGCCGCTAGTGCTCTCTCTCTCTCTCAAATAAATAAATAGTATCTTAAAAAAATTGATAGCCAATAGTGATATATTATTATTATTATTAACTAAAGTCCATCATTTACAGTAGGGTTCACTCTTTATGTTGTGTTATTTTTATTATAAAAATGTATGGCAAGAGTGGAGCCCTGATATTCTCAGAGCCTCTGGTTGGTGGAAGCAATGGAACTGCAGTACCATGTGACCAAAAGAGAGTGGCTCATGTGATAGAATACTTGAAGGAGTAAGTAGGAGGGACAGGGCCGATGGAAGGAATGGGGGGCTAGTGAAGCCATTCAGCTCACCTCGGAATCCACTGGAGGCCGCTGCCAATTAGTTACTTTGTATCTAGATGTGTGAGACCCAGAATCAGCAGTGTGCTATGCATGAGACATAATCCAAGCCAGTACTTGTATCTTCCTATTGCCACCATTATTGAGATATCATTGGCATATAACATTGTGTAAATTTAAGATGTACAATGTGATGATTTCATATTCATATATATTGCAAAATGATTTCCATAATAAGACTAATTAATACATCAGTCAGTACTTGCATCTTGATCACATACCCCTTATAGAGATTTTCCCTCTACATTTGCTTTGAGGAAATCTGTGGGAGAATATTTATCTCTGTTTGGTCTTTTCAACATTCCAATGAAGTGATATACGGAGGATACAATGAAAGCCCTGCACTTAAAATTGAGCTCTTCAACAAATTGTTTTTTTTTTTTTTGAAAAATAGGTTTTGAAGAATATTCTTTATTTTAAAGAATATATCCTGTTTGTTTTCATTAAATAGGTATATTTAGCTGTTAAAAACTCTGATGCCCAAATATACTGCGCCCTCTATATGTAACATCTTTTAATAGACCAATCATTACTGTTAGTATCTACCTATTATTGAGCACTATAAGTGTAATGGATCCTGGGAAGAGAATAGGAATAAGCCCTCTGTGTTACTTGTTTCATTTTGTGGCAAAATTTAAAGGTATTTTTTTAGTTCTGTTCATTATTGTTATAGGTTGAATTAGGTACTCACCCAAAAAGTATGTTGTAGTCCTAATCGTCGTTACCTCAAAATGTGACTTTATTTGGAAATACAGTCTTTACAGAGGTAATCAAGTTAAAATGATGTCATTGGGGTGGGCCCTTATAAAGTGTCCTTATAGAAAGGGGAAATTCAAACACAGAAAGTGACACTATATACAGGAAAGGCAATGTGAAGAGACACAGATGGGGCCATCTACGGCCAAGGAGAGAGGCCTAGAAAATATCCTTCACCACAATCCTCAGAAAGAATCAGTCCTGCTGGCACCTTGATTTTTGGCTTCTAGCCCCCAGAACCATGCAAAAATAAATTTCTGTTGTTTAAGCAACCAAGTTTGTGGTATTTTATCGGCAGCCCTAGAAAACTAATAAAATTATGTTTGTTTGGTTGTTTTTTTTTTTATGCCATATGTAGAATTCTCTTTTTAAATGTAAAATATTTTAGATTAGTAATATGATATCCCATGATTTGAAATTATAATAGTAATTTTCATCCAAAGTACAATTTATAAGGTATGTGTTGCCATATATAAGTGAGATATTTAATTTTATTCTGGAAGTATTTTTAAAAAGGTTTTGAGTAGCAACTTTTTGATGTAAAAGACACATAGAAGGAAATATCACAAAGGACCAATATATAAGCTGATTCAAGTCTGTTTTTTTCTCTTGATTTTCCTTAAGTAGTCATAAGTTCATATCTCTGAGATTGTGGGAAACCTTGGCCTTCAGAATTTCTGTTTTCTTCCATTTTGGGAGCCATATATCTATGTGTTTTATGCATATTTGGATACTAAATATTCTTATTCCTGCCTTGGGTGACAGGATGACAATCCTTTGCACCAAAAATAATGCAAATAGTCTTAACTGTCCTATTGCAACAGAGCTTTCAAAAGCAGCTAAATCTGTTGGGCAAATGATAACAAAAAAGAATGCATTCTTACTCTTACCCTTGGTCATCATTTTGTACTCATCATTATCTGATGAACAAAACTTAAATCACCAATTCTAATCATCAAGTCAGTTTGGGGACACATTTATCGCTGATGAGAAGGCAGACCGACTCACCATCAAGTACAAGACAATCTTGGATTGGGTTCTCTTATTATGAGAAGGACACTGGTGAACTCCAACCATAAACATTCTCCAATCAAGGCCATTTCTTCCTTTCTTCCTTTCTTTGAGGTGTTGAAGTTTGAAGCTTGAACCAAGTCATCATTCAAACTCTGGAGTGGATCCAAAGTTGTTTATTGAATAATGTTTTGGCCTTGCCTGCTAGGTTAGTTTGTTTGTTTTTATAACTTGCCTCTGTCTTCCCAGATAGAACTTTTCTCTTAAGTAATAAAATATGAATTTGGGCATCTCCTTAGCTGGTTTATGAGATACAAGTTTCTCTTTTCGGTGTATTAAACAAAATAGCTAAACTTCAGGCATTTGTTTTAACCTATACTCAAAATATTTACTCTTCTACTCTGATTAAACTCCCAGCTGGGAAAAAAAAAATTCAAAAGGTGAAGTCTAATGCAGTGGTTCTTAAACTTGATGCTGAGTCTCATAAATCCAGGGGTGTTTACAAAAATATGGATTCTGGGCCCATCCGAGTTGTAGACTTGGGCCTACAAGGTTTGTAGGTTAGGTTAGTATCTTTAATAACCCCACAAATGAGTCTTGTGCAATCAGCCTGGCACTACTTCAGGCAACCACAGGCTGGAGGCTGTACATTTTAGCATTGATAGAACCCTGGATGTTCTGATGAGAGCCCTGTAATGTTTTTTTGTTTTTTTTTTTTTAAAGATTTTATTTATTTATTTGAGAGAGAGAATGAGATAGAGAGAGCACATGAGAGGAGGGAGGGTCAGAGGGAGAAGCAGACTCCCCGCTGAGCGGTAAGCCCGATGCGGGACTCGATCCCGGGACTCCAGGATCATGACCTGAGCCGAAGGCAGTCGCTTAACCAACTGAGCCACCCAGGCGCCCCGAGAGCCCTGTAATGTTTATTATCTAAACATTCCTTAGAAATGAAGAACCTCCCAAAACAGGTTAATTTAGTGAAAATAGATGGGCATCACGGTCAAATAAACCTTCATCAAGTAACTTCTTTAAGTTTTCTTGTTCTTACATAGGGCTTATAATAATTATCTTGCAAACAGAATGGAGATGATGTGTATTAAATGCCAGCCCAGGGCCAGGCACATACTAAATGCTCAATAGAGAGTTCTTGTTATTATAGAAGAGGTATGAACCAGTCCCCTAGGGGAAGAAGAACTGTTAGGTTTTCCTATCTCTCCCTGTATTCATGAGAAGAGCAGAAAATTAGGTCCTTAAACTGTATTGTTTTCTATCTCTACAAAAACACTTTCATAGAATCATCCTATAACAAAACACTTCTGATTTTTACTCAGGGGTATGAAAAAGAAATTAATTCTGCACCTTGGGCTAAATCACTGAAAACATGGTATATTGACCCCATATAAAAGTCTACCCATTGGAGTTAAATACTAGGAAACATATCTCTCTTCTAACATACTAGTAGTCTTCCAACTATAGATAATGATTGCTAGAGCCTCCACTACCAAGAAGATGAATTCTGACTTAAAAATTGATCTTAACCTCAGTAATTGTTCTTAGACTGGGTATTTTCATGTAATTATTTGCATAGATTCCTTTCTTTGCCCTTACGCCCCAACCTTTACTATTTTTTCCATGTCATTCTTTTCATTGTTTCTTTTCTCCCCCAAAACTAATCATTAACTGAAGAAGCAGAATTCCAATCAAAAATTTTTTCCAGTGTAAGAATCTTCCAGGAATTTAAAAAATAATGCTTAATTGGCCCAACTTCTGTCCCATTCTCGCTTGCATCCCAGGATATGCATAGAAAAAATGGACAAGAATGCAAACAGGAAAATATTATAGAAGAAAAGAAAACAGAGAAAAGGGCCACCAGTGTTTTAAGCTCTCCAATGCACCACTTCAGATTCCTGATGGCACAGTAGAAAAAGATCATAATAGAATAAATAAATGGTCAGACACATATATGTGGACTTTAGCAAGGCAGAGTTCAAGAAGTTCAGGGACAAGAAAAAGGAGGACCCTAATGAAAGAAAACATAGATCATCATCATCCCGAGAAAAAAATATATATATGTGGCGATAGGAAACAGGTAATATCAACATGAGCTTAGCGGGCACCTAGGTGGCTCAGTCATTAAGCATCTGCCTTCGGCTCAGGTCATGGTCCTAGTGTCCTGGGATTGAGCCCTGCATTGGGCTCTCTGCTCAGCGGAGAGCCTGCTTCTCCCTCTCCCACTCCCCCTGCTCGTGTTCCCTCTCTCGCTGTGTCTCTCTCTGTCAAAATAAATAAATAAAATCTTTAAAAAAAAACAAAAACATGAGCTTAATAATGGAGGACTCGCACTGATGTTCTATGAAGATAATCAAGGAGACGTAGGAGACTTTTTTGATAAGCTCAGTCTTAGAACAGATACAAAAGCTTAAAAAAATTAGGGGCACAAAAAGGATAGATATAAGTTATTAGCTCTCAAGCTTTTTATCTCAAAAATTCTTTACACTCCTAAAAATTACTGAGAACTCCAAAGGGCTTTTGGTTATGTGCATTATAGCTATTGGTATTTAACCTATTAAAACTTAAAACTGAAAAAATTTGTGTTTGTTTATGAATTTAAAAATAAAAATAATAGGGGTACCTGGGTTGCTCAGTTGGTTAAGTGTCTGCCTTTGGCTCAGATCATGATCTTGGGGTCCTGGGATTGAGCCCCACATCAGGTTCCCTGCTCAGCGAGGAGCCTGTTTCTCCTTCTACCTCTGCCCCCCCCCAATTTGTGCCCTCTCTCTCTCAAATAAATAAAATCTTTAGAAAAAAATAAAAATAATAAACCATTACATATCAGCATAAGTAAGCTACTTTTATGAAAAATATAGTTTCAAAACACAATGAAGGCTAATGACGGAGTAGTGTGTTGCATTTTTTAAAAGTCTGGCTTAATAGAAGATGATTGTATCCTCAAATCTACCTTGCAATATGTTGTTTTGAAGTATTTGAAGAAAACTGGGCTTTACACAGATACATAGTTTAAAAAGGGAGGAGTATTTTAATAGCATTTTTCAGATAATTGTGAATATATTTTCTTGGTACTACAACAAAACTTGACAAGTGGTAATATCTTAAAGGTTAATTGCAGTGTGGAATCTGAAACAGTATCAATGAACTTTACATCCTCTGTTATATTACATTTAATTAGTCACTCTTGCACTTTGGATGATTTTGCTCCGTTATGTATTGGTCATTCAAAAAAAAAACCATGAAATATTAATTACAATTGTTAATATCACTGCCAATCTCATCACAGAAGTCTCAAGAATTGGGAAGCTTTCAGGTTTTTGATTGACACCTGAATGTTATTGGCAACAAATTCTGAGTTGTCTGCTCCAAGTAATATGCCCACTTTTTCACTTTTTTGGAGAATGTATTCTAAATACCCAAGTCAATAACCTTAGTTTTTCAGTTGCTCTTTAAAGGAAAAATGGTGTTTATGAAAAATGGGGCTAGTTTAACTTGCAACTGAAACATGTGTACAAGTGATCCTTCCCCTAAGATAACCATGGTTCCTAAGGATGCAACAGTATCACTTTTTGTATACTTTTCATTTCATCACAGGGATCATTAAAAATGTGTATATTTTTGTATATACATTTGAGTTGAGATTTAATTAAATGAATTTTTACTGCTTCATTGAGGACATTCTTAAGTGAAACCAACTTGTGAAATCAACTTTGTCTTATTTCATTTCATTTTATTTTTTTAAAGTAAACTCTACCCTGAATGTGGGACTCAAACTCACAATCCCAAGACCAAGAGTCACATGCTCTACGACTTATCTAGCCAGGGGCCCCTCTCTTCTTTTTTTCTTTTTACTGTGAGTGCATGATGACTACTAGCACAGTTGGGTAGTTTTGATTAATTTTAAGGAACCAAAACTTTTGCCCATCATTGCTTCCCATCATTAGTGCACAGTACAAAAGGCAAATATCTTGGTATTATTAAACAAATAGATCTGACATCATGGATCCCCTAAAAGAGTCTCGTGGCAACCCCCAAAAGGCCTCAAACCAGACTTTGAGACTGCTTTATGAAATAGATACAATCACAACTTTTAGTTTTCAAGTTATTTGTTTCTTTGGGTATTCTCTTTTTTTTTTTTTTTTCCTTAAAATGCAAACTCTAGAAAAACATCTGTTGTGCCTGTCTGTTCTCTCTTGTATCTTAGGACTTACTATGGTCCTAAGATCTCTACCAGAGATGGATGGGCTGAATCTAATGAAACTACAAAGATGTAGATATACATAAAATTTTTAATACTAAAAATCAGATGGAATAAATTTTTTCAGAATGCCTGTGTTTGTATGGCATAAACCTATAATAATATTTCTTAAAACAAATAAATATGTCTAGAGTTTTGTTTTACATATTTTAACAATCAATAACAGTTAAAACAAATTTGAACCAAACATGTTAGAGGAAAAATAACATTTTTTTCTATTCTTTCTATATCGTGTTATAAAATCACTGCCATTTAAGAAATAATTAAAGCACCCACAGCAAAAAATGTATAGGAAAAAAGTATTTAGAGATATTAGGCAGTTACCTCATTGAAATGTTATGTTTTTTTCTGAATTTTGTAATATTTTTCAGAATTTAAAATTTTATATTTTTGCTATCTTCTTATTCTAAACAAATATTCTTTTTTATACCTAATTTGATATTCTCGTTCTTAAAAAAAAACCTCACCATCACCACCAATTGTATAAATTTTAAGGCCCAAAACGTGAGTCCACTTTTGTCTAAAGTAGTACCTAAAGCAGACTAAGTGTACACTAAGTATTGACTGACTAACTGGATCTATTCGCGTATTGTAGTCAAACCTAAACCTCTAATTGTGCTTTAAAATATTTTATTTGGAATGAACATTCAAGGAGAAAGACAACTTACATAATGATGATGGATGACAGAATGAAAAATACACTCCATGTGTTTCCGGAAAGATCTTTATACTGAGCACAGTAGAGTGCATGTTGGAAAGGGTCAGCTGGTACCCAAGAGAGGTGTAAAGTGTACACAACAGAGAGCTGACGTGCACGTATGACTGTTGCCATCCCTCTCTCAGTCTCTATCTCTGCCTCTCTCCATAAGACTTGAATCACCTAATCTAATTTCCCCGAATTTGCCATCAACTCTTGATACGGTCCACATTCTCCCCACTTCAGACCAATTCTCCACCAATTAACTTCACATTCTTCAGTTTTACTAACCAAAATCCATATTTATTCCACTACAACTAAGTATTGACTTCTGAGGTCATATCTTAGGAAACAAAGTGAAAGAATTTAAGTGGAAATGACTAACATGGGAGACATGAAATTATTTCATATGAAAAAAGACTAGATTCTCTGGGCTTTAATTTAAGGAAAATATATTCAGACGACATGGAAAGGGCCATATAACCATGGACTACAAAAGATAACATAAAACTGTAGAGATAAATTCAGGAAGACCAAGACCCAAATGAAATGTGGCCTACTCCCAACTCCCAACATACCAAAGAGAATGTATGATCTTCATCTTCATATACTCAGTATGGAAACCAAGAGAGAGATCCTATTCATCTAATAAAAGGAAAGACTCTAGTGGCAAATGAGAGACTAATCATGTATATAAAGGAGGGCAGTGTTAAAGAGGATTAGATTTAAGTAAGCCAGAGGTTAGATATTGGGCTATGGTGACAAAGTTATAGAAAAAACACAAAAGAAGTTTTTGTTTGTTTGTTTGTTTTTTGTATTTCTCACTTTTTGCATTTGATATTCTTATTTCAAAGTTAACATAAAAGGCATAAAGAAGAAATTTAAAATATCCTCAGTTATACAAAATCTTGATATCTTGGTATTTATTCTATTTATCTTTTTAATAAAAATACATCATTTAAAATTTTAAAAATTATATTTATATACCTATATGTTGCTTTATGGAGATATTGGAGGAGTCTCAATGACTGGATGGGAGGTTCGACCATTTTATGTTAAAGATCCTTATCAAATTTTAGACTCTAGGATTCTTTTTTAATGTATTTGGACTTTGCTGCATTGCTAAACATTATTGAATATTACGAAAGTTTTAAACAACCAATGAACACGGAGGGGCAAGTTTTAAGATCTTTGGTTATTAAAAATTTTTATTATAATTATATGTACAAAACACACACACACACACACACACACACACACACACACACACACACTCATATATTCAGTCAATAGTTACCAGAGCTGTTGAAATTACCAGAGGGCCAATGTTCTAGGAAAATAAACTAGTGGAAGTTTTTATAGAATGTCTCTGAGAAGTTAAGTTTTATAGATTCAGGAGAAATCTCTGTTACATAAAAAGAAAATCTTTTGGCCTTACCACTTTCTGTGTTTGACAGGTTTCAAAGTCTGTTATCTAAGCAAGTAGATCCAAGCCTCTCATGAGAAGATTTTGCCTTGGAAGAAATTCTCTACCCATCCTTGGCAAGGTCCACAACAGAGTTCTTGAGACTGCTACACCTTCTTTTTTTCTCTCAGCCTGTTAATTTCTACCTCACTATTATAGCCGTTATGTTTATGAACATTACTAAAAATGTTTTAATTTAATAATATTCTTTATTTTTTATTTAAATATCCCATTTCTAAATGAATAGCTTTTAGGTATATTTGGGAGACGAAAGTTAGCCATGAACATATGCTTCTGTTCTCTTCCCCCGTCCCACAAAATAATTCAGAGGTGTAGATATCAGCAGAAAACCGGCGAATTCAGCGCTACAAACAAAACTTTGCCAAAAAAATGTATCCTCAGCTAAATGCTAGCTCCATGACACTTGAGGGAAGAATGGATTTGATTTCAGTCTTGTCATTAAGTTGTTCCACACTGAAGACTGGTGTTCTGAAGAGTTATTTAAAACTCAATTGTACAAACCAAAGAGGCTTTTTGTGACTGTACAGATATTTGTTCTTACATTCTCTTTCCATTCACCCTACTTTTTCTGCACTGGTTAAATTGTATTCCCTATAATTAATATTTTTAAACCTGGAAGATAATCCTCTTCTCAGGCCCTGCAAGAATGTTTAGTAGCTTCAAACAGTATGACTCTCCAGACATTTCAAGACATATCCAGACATTTCAAGAAATCTATTTTTCACTTGTTTTCAGGGAGAAATTTTATAATGGCAGATTTAGATTAATAATTATCTACATGGTGCATTGAGTGCTTTTAGTTAGAAATCATTTACTTAAATGTAGATTAAGATTTTGAAAAAAAGGATAACAGTCCATACAATTATAATTAGTACAGTGAGTATTGCAAGAATACCTGCCTGGCAAGAAAGCATATAAACTTAGAGAAGCTAAATGAACTTTAGAGAATCTGATTAAAATATTTTTGCAGCTCAAAAAGAGGAAAATAAAATGTTTTTGAAGTAGTTCTTACATCAAGTACCATCTTTTCTTAAGGTAGGGATTGCTTTTTTATTTTCCTGTTTACTAGTGACAAGGTGGCTTCTGACTTTAACATACTGTGGAAGAGTCAGAACCGATCTAGAGCCAAAAATTCACATTCTAATCCTACGTCTCTCATGGGGCCTTGTCCAAATCTTCCAGCAATTTCAAGTCTCATTATTGTCAACTGAAATGTATGGGACTCTACCAGGTGATGTATAAGAGTCCCCTCCCACTCTACTGTTCTAAGATTCTAAGAGAAAGCATCTCCTGTAGATTAAATTGGGAAAAAAGTGGGTTGACAATAATCACTGAATGAAAGAAGAAATTGAAGAGAATGAAAGTAAGGATAAAGGAAATATGAGAATAAAATAATTTGATTGTATAGCTAGAGAGGATTTTTTAAATTTTCATTCCAGTGTAGTTAACATACAGTGTTAGATTAGTTTCAGATGTACAATATAGTGATTCAACACTTCCATACATCACCCAGTGTTCCTCTCAAGTGCACTCCTTAATCCCCATCACCTGTGTCACCCATTCTCCCACCCATGTCCCCTCTGGGAGAAAACACGTTTGTTCTCTATACTTAAGAGTCTGTTTTTGGGGGGCACCTGGGTGGCTCAGTTGGTTAAGCGTCTGCCTTTGCCTCAGGTCATGATCTCAGGGTCCTGGGATTGAACCCTACGTTGGGCTCTCTGCTCAGCAGGAAGTCTGCTTCTCCCTCTCCTCCCTGCTCTCTCTTGCTATGTCTATCGTTATCTCTGTCTCTCTCAAATAAATAAATGAAAATCTTTTTTTTAAGATTTTATTTATTTGTCAGAGAGAGAGAGAGGGAGGGAGAGCACAAGCAGGGGAGTGGCAGGCAGAGGGAGAAGCAGGCTCCCTGCTGAGCAAGGAGTCCAATATTGTAGGATCCCAGGACCCTGGGATCATGACCTGAGCCGAAGGCAGACGCTTAACGTACTGAGCCACCCAGGCGTCCCAAAATAAATGAAAATCTTTAAAAAAAAGGATCTGTTTTTTGGTTTGTATCTTTTTTCTTTGTTCATTTGTTTCTTTACTTCCATATGTGAGTAAAATCATATGGTATTTCTCTTTCTCTGACTGACTTATTTCACATAGCATTATACTCTCTAGATCCAACCACATTGTTGCAAATGGCAAGATTTCATTTGATTGTGTTATGTATGCATGCATGTATGTATGTATGTATTTTATTATTTTTTTAATTCCAGTATAGTTAACATATAGTGTTATATTAGTTTCAGGTGCATAATATAGTGATTCAGCAATTCCATACATTCCCCCGGTGCTCATCATAAGTGGACTCCTTAATATCTATCTCCCCATCTCACCCATGCCCCCCCACCTCCCCTCTAGTAACCATCAGTTTGTTCTCTATAGTTAAAAGAGTCTCTTTCTTGGTTTTTCTCTCTCTCTTTTTTTCCCCTTTGCTTGTTTATTTTATTTCTTAAATTCCACGTATGAGTGAAATCATATGGTATTTGTCTTTCTCTGACTGACTTATTTCACTTAGCATAATACTCCTGACTTGCAAATGGCAAGATGTCATTTCTTTTTATAGCTGAGTAAAATTCCACTATATATATATATATATATATATATATATATATATATATATATAACATCTTTATTCATCTATAGATGGACACTTGAGCTGCTTCCATAATTTGACTATTGTAAATAATACTGCAAACAACACAGAGGTGCATATATCTTGTCAAATTAGTTTTTGTATTCTTTGGGTAATTACCCAGTAATGGAATTACTAGATCATATGGTAATTCTGTTTTTAATTTTTTGAGGAAATTTCATACTGTTTTCCATAATGGCTGCACCAGTTTGCATTCCGACCAACTGTGCATGAGGGCTCTTTTTTCTCCACATCCTTGCCAACCCTTGTTGTTTCATGTGTTTTTGATTTTAGCAATTCTGAGAGGTGTGAGGTGATATCTCATTGTGATTTTAATTTGCATTTCCCTGATGATGAGTGATGTTGAGCATCTTTTCATGTGTCTGTTGGCCATCTGTATGTCTTCTTTAGAGAAATATCTGTTCATAACTTCTGCCTATTTTTTAATTGGATTATTTGGGATTTTGGTGTTGAGTATAAATTTTCTCTTTAGAAAAATATCTGTTCATAACTTCTGCCTATATTTTAATTGGATTATTTGGGATTTTGGTGTTGAGCATAAATTCTTTATATATTTTGGATATTAACCAATTATCAGATAAGTCATTCACAAATATCTTCTCCCATTCAGTAGGGTATCTCATGGTTGTGTAGACTGTTTCCTTTATTGTGCAGAAGTGTTTTATTTTGATGTAGTTCCAATAGTTAATATTTGCTTGGTTTCCCATGTCAATAGGAATAGGTCAGGAGACATATCTAGAAAAATATTGTTATGGCCAATGTCAGAGAAATTACTGCCTGTGCTCTCTCCTAGGATTTTTATGGTGTTAGGTCTCACATTTAGGTCCTTAATCCACTTTGACTTTATTTTTGTGTATGGTGTAAGAAAGTAGTCATTATTTTGCATGTAGCTGTCTAGTTTTCCAAGCACCATTTGTTGAGGAGACTATCTTTTCCCATTGCATATTCTTTTCTCCTTGCCTTCTTGGTGGAAATTTAATTGACCATATAATTATGGGTTTATTTCTGGGTTCTCTATTCTGTTCTGTTGATCTATGTGTTTGTTTTTGTGCCAGTCCCATATTGTTTTGATTACTACACATTTGTGATGTAACTTGAATCTGGGATTGTGATACCTCCAGTTTTGTTCTTTTTCAAGATTACTTTTGCTAATCAGGGACTTTTGTGGTTCCATATAAATTTTAGGATTATTTATTCTAGTTCTGTGAAAAATACTGTTGTTATTTTGATAGGCATTGCATTAAATCTGCTCATTGCTTTGGGTAGTATAGACATTTTAACAATATTTGTTCTTCCAATCCATGAACAGGGAATATCTCTCCATTTGTTTAAGTGGAATATTTTTTAATTCAACCTGTATAGTTTTCAGAGTACAGACCTTTCACTTCCTTTGTTAAGTTTATTCCTAAGTATTTTATTCTTTTTGGTACAGTTATAAATGGGATTATTTCCTTTTTAATTTCTCTTTCTGGTACTTCATTATTACTGTATGGAAATACAGCAGACTTCTGTACATTGATTTTTTTTTTTTTATCCTATGACCTTACTAAATTCATTTATAAGTAGTCTTTTGGTAGGGTCTTTAGGGTTTTCTATATATAGTATCATGTCATCTGCAAATAGTGAAAGTTGTACTTCTTCCTTACTAATTTGGATGTTTTTAATTTTATTTTTTTTCTTGTCTGATTGCTGTGGCTAAGACTTCCAGGACTATGTTGAGTAAAAATGGTGAGAGTGGACATTCTGATCTTGTTCCTGATCTTAGGGGGAAAAACTCTTCAGTTTTTCACCACTGGCTATGATGTGAGCTATGGGTTTTTTATATATATACTTCATTATATTAAGATATGTTCCCTCTAAACGTACTTTGTTGAGAGTTTTTATCACAAATAGGTGTTGTACATTGTCAAATGCTTTCTCTGCATCTAATGAAATGATCATATGGTTTTTATCCTTTCTCTTATACATTTGATGTATCACATTGATTGATTTGTGAATATTGAACCACCCTTGTATCCCAGGAATAAATCCCACTTGATTGTGGTGAATAATTTTTTCATGTATTGTACTGTCTAATTTTTAATTTAATATTTAATATTTAATTTGCAAATTTTTGCATCTGTGTTCATCAGAAATATTGGCCTATAGTTCTCTTTCTTATGTCTTTATCTGGTTTTTGGTATCAGGGTAATGCTGGCCTCGTAGAATGAATTTGGAAGTTTTGTTTTCTATTCTATTTTTTGGAAAGGTTTGAGGAAAATAGTTATTGACTCTAAATATTTGGTAGAGTTCACTTGTGAAGTCATCAGGTCCTGGACTTTTGATTATTGGGAGTTTTTAGATTACTGATTGAATTTCATTACTGGTAATCCCTCTGTTCAAATTTTACTTCTTCCTGATTCAGTTTTAGGAGATTATATGTTTCTAGGAATTTATCCATTTCTTCTAGGTTGTCCAATTTGTTGGCATATAATCTTTCATAATATTCTCATATAATCCTTTGTATTTTTGTGGTATCAAGGGTTATTTCTCCTCTTTCGATTCTGATTTTGTTTATAAGAATCTCTCACTTTTTATTCTTTTAATGAGACTACCTAATAGTCTACCTATTTAATTAATACCTACCTAATTAATCTACCTAAAGGTTTATTAATTTTGTTGATCTTTTCAAAGAACCAGCTCCTGGTTTTGTTTTTTTGTTTTTTTTTTATGTCTACTTTGTTTATTTCTGCTTTCATCTTTATTATTCCCTTCCTTCTACTGGTTTAGGGTTTTGTTTGTTCTTTACCTCCTTTTGATGTGAGGTTAGATTGTTTATTTGAAATTTTTCTTGCTTCTTGATATTAGTCTGTATTGGTATAAAGGTCCCTCTTAGAACAGCTTTTGCTGCATCACAAAGATTTTGGACCCTCATGTTTTCATTTTCATTTGTCTCCATGTATTTCTTGATTTCCTCTTTGATTTCTTGGTTGACCCATTTATTGTTTAGTAGATTGACATTTAACTTCTATGTGTTTGTGTTCTATCCAGATTTCTCCTTGTGGTTGATTTCTATTTTCATAGCATGTTTGTCAGAAAATATGCATGTATGACTTCAATCTTTTTGAATTTGTTGAGACTTGTTTTATGGCCTAATATGTGATCTGTTCTGGAGAATGTTCCATGGGCACTTGAAAAGAATGTATATTCTGCTGTTTTAGGATGGAATGTTCTTAGTATATCTGCTAAATCCATCTGTTCCAATGTGTCATTCAAAGTCACTGTTTGCTTGTTGATTTTCTGTTTGGATGATCTATTTATTGATGTAAGTGAGGTTTTAAACTCCCCTACTATTATTGTATTACTATTGATTATTTCCTTTATGTTTATTCTTAGCTGTTTTATGTCTTTGTGTGCTCCCATGTTGGGTGCATAAATATTTACAATCTTCTTGTTGGACTGTTCCCTCTTTAATTATACAGTGGCCTTCTCTGTCTCTTGTTATAGTCTTTGTTTTAAAGTCTATTTTGTTCCATGTAAGTATTGCTACCCCAGCTTTCTTTTCACTTCCATTTGCATGTTAAGTGCTTTTCTATCCCTTCACTTTCAACCTGCATGTGTCCTTAGGTCTGAAATGAGTATCTTGTAGGCAAATATAGATGGGTCTTGCCTTTATGTCCATTCCATCACCCTATATCTTTTGTTTAGAACATTTAGTCCATTTACATTCAAAGTAATGTACTGATTGCCATTTTGTTACTTGTTTTATGGTTGTTTTTGTAGTTCTTCTCTGTTCCTTTCTTCTCTTGCCCTCTTCTCTCACAGATTGCTGGCTTTCTTTAGTGGTAACTTGGATTCCTTTCTCTTTATTTTTTGCATTTCTAATACTGGTTTTTGATTTATGGTTATCATTAGGATTTTATCTAACATCTTATGCATATAGCAGTATATATTAAGTTGATGGTCACTTACCTTTAAATCCATTCATTACTCCCCCCCCCATTTTTGATATATGCTGTTATAATTTACTATCTTTTATTTTGTGAATCCCTTGACTGATTTTTAAACATATACTTAATTTTACTGCTTTTGTGCTTCCTACTTTTCTTTCTCCTACTTATGGTCTTTTCTTTCTACTCAAAGATCCACCTTTGACATTTATCATAGGGCTGGTTTAGTGGTCATGAATTTCTTTAACTTTTGTTTATCTGGGAAACTCTTTATCTCTCCTTCTATTCTGAATGATAGCCTTGCTAGATAGAATATTCTTGATTGCAGGTTTTTGTTCTTACAGCACTTTGAATATATCATGCCACTTTCTTCTGGCCTATAAAGTTTCTGCTGAAAAATCAGCTGATAGCCTTATGGGGTTTCCCTTGTATGTAACTGTGTTCTTTTCTCTTGGTGTTTTTGAAATTCTTTATCACTACTTTTTACTGCCTTAATTACTATAAATCTTGGCATGGACCTCCTTGATTTGCCTTTTGGGTTGATTTTCTCTGTGCCTCCTGGATCTGGATTTCTGTTTCCTTCCCTGGATTTGGGAAGTTTTGGGCTATTATTTCTTCAAATAAGTTTTCTTCCCCTATTTCTCTCTCTCTTCTCCTTCTGAGATCCCTATAATGCAAATTTTATCATGCTTGATGGTGTTGATTAGTTTCCTAAGTCTATTCTCATTTTTTATTATTACCTTTTCTCTCATCTGTTCAGCTTGATTGTTGTCCATAACTCTATCCTCCAGGTCACTGATTCGTTCTTCTCCTTCCTCCAGTCTATTTATTCCCTCTAGTGTATTTTTAATTTCAGTTATTGAGGTCTTCATGTCTAGTTCTTTTGTTTGTTTTCCATCTCTTTGTTTTCTATCTCTTTGTCTCAGTGATATCCTCTACTCTTTTCTCAAGTCCAGTGACTATCTTTATGACAATTACTTTAAATTCTCTATCAGGCATATTATTTATCTCCATTTTGTTTAGGTCTCTTGCTATGATTTTTCCTATACTACAGTTGGGATATATTCCTCTGTCTCTTCGTTTTGTCTAACTCTTATGTCTGTTTCTGTGTGTCAGGAAAGACAGCTACGTCTCTTGCACTTGAAAGTAATGGCCTCATGAAGAAGAGGTCCTATAGTGCCCTGCTATGCCATGTCCCCTTTTTACCAGAACCTGTCATTTCAGGGGTGTGTCCTATGTGTTGCATATGCCCTTTTGTTGTGATTGAGCCACTTTTGCCTTTAGTCCAGTCATCTGCAATGGTTCTCCTTGCCTGTTGTGGACAGGATTTGGTCCCTGTTGTTGTTAGTGGACCAGTCTGGAGCTGCCTGATATTGAGTTTAGTCAGACCAGTCATTTGCCAGAGATGCAATGGCAGCAAAGTGCAGGGCTTTTTCCCTCTGTTGTCCCCTGAGAAGCTTTTGTTGATTGGTGGAGAGGTCAGCAGTTAGATCAAATGTCTGCCCCCAGCCCACTTTGGGGCCACAGTTGGACTGGTGTATGTGGTTATCTTTCCCTCTCCCTGGGGCAGGCATCATTTTGGAATGGTGCTTCCCCCTGTTGGGGCTGCTTACACACTGCTAGGCTCCTGGCACCCATTTGGATGGATTTTGGTCATTGACGTATTAGAGGGGGCGGGTCTACATAACACCATGGGTGGGGCACACAGTATTAACAGGGTTTGCAGGGGTCTGCTATTGGAGGAGACCTGGAGTGGAGGCTTGGCTGGAGGGAGCATTTCCACAGGAGAATGCAGGGGCGGGAATGCTGTTAGCATGTTAGATGGAGAGTGTTGGTGCTGTGCTGGTTCCTGCAGCTGTCTGTGTGTCTAGGTTAGGGAGCAGGAGAGGGAAGTGGTACCTGCCAGCTCCTTTGTTCCTGGAGAAGTCTCTTAAAGATCCCTGCCCCTCCAGTACATACTCTGAGATTAGTAAATGAATTTCCTTCCCATATACCCCATGCATTTTCAAACTGGTGCTTCTATGGTATATCTCCAAAGGCTCTTTGTTGTGCTGTCTCTTTAAGGGTGGGGACTCAATTTTCTATTGCCCTCCAGCTCTCCCAGAACCAAACCTCTGATTTTTAAAGTTCCAAATATTAAGCCTTGTTGATTGTAAGAACTTGTGAAATTAGGCCCCTCTGGTTTTCAAAGCCAATATTTATGGGGATTTTTATTCCCTGTGCAAGTTCTCCATGTTTAAGGTTCTTGGTGGGAGGGTCTGTTTCTTTCCCCTTTCTGTGCCTGTGGTGTTCCTCCCTCCTGGGACAATCCCATTGGGTCCATTTAGCTCTGGACTGCATTTCCACTCTTCCTACCCTCTTCAGTGTGGACTCTTCTCTACATTTAGCTGTGGACAATCTGTTCTTCCAGTCTTTGGGTCATTTTCTGGGTTATTTACACTGATGTGGGTGTTATCTAGTTGCCTCTGTGGGACAATGTGAGCTTAGGATCTTCCTACTTTGCCATCTTCCCCAGAAGTCCAGTTAGAAAGGATTTTATAAAATCATGAACTACTTCTCCAAAGTCTTTAGAAACTAGAAAGATATTTATATGTGGTTATTACGGCTTTTCCTCCTATATGTTCGTGTAATAGCCCATATTTATACACATTGTAGGATTTATCACATTCTATATTTTAATTTGGCTTACTTGTTCATCTCCTCTCTATCTGTAGAATTCTGAGGGTGGAGGCAAGCACTGTCATATTCATCACTGATCCCTAATACTTTTAACTCTGTGCGTGACATATAGCAAGTACTCTGTAAATATTTATTGAATGAAAGAAGTAATTCCCTTCTTTTCTGTATTAATATCTTAACTCCTTTTTTGATTTTACATCAAACATCACTAAACTGAGTACATCACTTCATTTATAGAGTCAGAGCAAGAGTGAACAAACTTCAGCGTATAGGCTAAATTTGACCCACCATCTATTTTTGTAAATAAAGTTTTACTGGAACACAGTCACATTCACTTGCTTACATATTGTCCATGGCTGCTTTCATCTTATAATGGCAAAGATGATTAGTTGCCACAAAGCCTGGATAGTTGGCAAAGCCAAAAAATATTTCATCTCTTGCCTTTAGTAGAGAAAGTTTGCTTATCCCTGCTCTGAAGTTATAAGCAAATCCTGACTAATTAAAAGATGAATTAAATAAATAGTAAAAGCCTAATACAACACTATTATTCTTTGAACTTAGTTTTGTAAAGATCACAATATTATAAAAGAATCTTGGGGCACCTGGGTGGCTCAGTTGGTTAAGCATCTGCCTTGGGCTCAGGTCATGATCCCAGGGTTTTGGGATCAGCTCCACATTGGGCACTCTGCTCAGCGGGGAGTCTGCTTCTCCCTCTGCCCCTACTCCCTCCCTGCTCATGCTATCTCTCTCTCTCAAATAAATAAAATCTTTAAAAAAAAAAAAGAATCCTACTACAGTTAATAAAGAGGTTTCTCTTTCATTATTTACAAGTCAAAACCTTAGCCATGGAAATCTTATGTTAAAAAATGCATTGCCTTAATCTGGCCTCTGGAAGTCTATACCTCCCACACAAGTGATACTTTTCATTTATTGTTTAAAGAAATTTAATCTCCTCTCTGGATTCAGTAAATTGAGTGGTATCTGGCTTGTGCACCAGTATGTCCGAAAGCTTCTTGTTCAGTTACTGCCAGCAGCAGCATGCTCAGTTATTTGCTACTTCTTCTACAACTGTATTTCATGATTAATAAGAAAGCTAAGGAGAAAATAACAGAGAAAATTGGCATTGCAAATGGGCTAAGACACAGAGAAGAAATAATGTGGTATTTTCTTGTGTGAAAATCCCTAGACAGGTGAAAGAAACAATAAACAATAGAACAAAGAAACTTATCACATTTGAGGACCATGGTAAAGGCAGGCCTAGTTTTGTTCCCACAATTTTCTTTTTTATTAAATGATTTAGAGACACTTAGGAAAGTGAATAAGGCAATCTCTTAAATACAAAAAGAAGATGAGAGAAGGACACTCAGAGCCCCTGGGTGTTGGCCAGCACACCAGGCCAAACCATGGTGAATAGGCTGGCTCTTTTGCTCTGTGTTCCTTACACAAAGTATAACTCCTACATAATAGATGCTGGGAACTAATTAAGAAGTCAAGGGTAAACACATAGAAATAGATGCTTGCCAAACAAAAAGCATAGCCCTCTGTTTAAGTTTCAGGGAAAAATTAATATACAAAAAATTTTATTTTGAAAATTATCCATAACAAAAAGAGAACTGTGAAATGACTCTCTGAATAAATGTACATTTATGAATATCTTAGTAGGCCTCCTGTTGAAATACTCTACGGATATCATTTTAAGCTGTAGTTTATGACTTCTTCAAAAGCATCTGAAACAACTAACTTCCTAAAAAAAAAAAAGAAGTAGAGCAGTCTTAATGTGTATAACAAGTAAGTAAAATTATTAAGCTTATTTGTACCAACAAATTTTTCATCTAGGGGGTGTCAAGTGTTTAAGAAGAATTTTGAGGAGAATCCTTAGTGTTAAATCCAGTTGGAAACAAGTTTACTGACTAAAAAGTCTGTTCTTGAGGGAGAGTCTCATATTTCTGATCATATTTTCTTTCTAACAAGGGACTTGATGCTTTTTTTTTTTTTGGCAGGAGATACTTACATGCCTTTCTTCTACAAAGATTCAATGCATTTGCTTTGTAGATAAAAATTTAGGTAAGATATATTAAAAAAAGAGAGAGACATGTTTATATGCATTCACTTTTGTGTTAGCTATTAAAAATATTTGTTTGTTTTTTTTTTTTTTTTGGATGCTCATAGCAGCTTTATTTGTAATAGTCAAGAACTGGAAATAGCCCATATGTCTATCAACAGGAAAAAGATAAACAAATTGTGGTACAGGCATATCTTAGAGATCTTGCAGGTTTGGTTCCAGACCACTGCAATAAAATGAATTACCACAATAAAGTGAGTCAAATGAATTTTTTTGTTTCCCAATGCATATAAAAATTATGTTTACACTATACTGTAGTCTATTACCTGTGCAACAACATTATGTCTAAAAAATTGCATATTCCTTTTTTAAAATTTTTTATTGTTATGTTAACCACCATACTACATCATTAGTTTTTGATATAGTGTTCCATGATTCATTGTTTGTGCATAACACCCAGTGCTCCATGCAGAATGTGCCCTCTTTAATACCCATCACCAGGCTAACCCATCCTCCCACCCCCCTCCCCTCTAGAACCCTCAGTTTGTTTTTCAGAGTCCATTGTCTCTCATGGTTCGTCTCCCCCTCCGATTTCCCCCCCTTCATTCTTCCCCTCCTGCTATCTTCCTCTTTTTTTTATTAAAAATATTTGTGAAAACATTGTCCATTATATCACCCAGCTCTCTCTCTATAATTGCCAATGAGAGATACATAGTTTTCTGAGTTTGGGTTAAAGATATATTTGTATTCACTGTTGTTGTTTTTTTTTAATTTGAGAGAGAGTGCCCACAAGATGGTGGGAGCAATTGGGGGGAGGGGCAGAGAGAGAGAGGTGGAAGCAGAGTCCCCACTGAGCAGGGAGCCACCTGGAGGTGGGGCTTGATCCCAGGACCCTGAGATCATGACCTGAGCCCAGGGCAGATGCTTAACCACTTAACTGACTGAGCCACCCAGGCACCCCTGTATTCACTGTTATTTTATGAGGTTTGAGTAACTTTTTATATTTCTATCTTCCTAAGTTTCTGGGAAACTCAAGGCTAAATTTTATGGTCAAAAAGGATAGTTGTACTTTTCCTTCTGTTTCTCATGGTAGCTTTTATCTCTTTTCCAAATTTGATTTTTTCCCTTGTCCTCCTCCGCACTCCCCTTAATTTTTTTTTTTTTTTACTTAAGTTTATTTTTCTGGTTTTTTAAGATGCTTTAAATCTTTTTTCTCTACTAAAAAAGGCAATAAGGGACACCTTGGTGGCTCAGTCGGTTGAGCACCCAACTCTTGATTTTGGCTCAGGTCATGATCTCAGGGTCCTAGGATCCAGCCTGAATTCGGGCTCCACACTCAGCTTGAGGATTTTCTCCTTCTCCCCCTACTCACTCACACTTATTCCCTCTCTCTCTCTAAAATAAATAAATAAATCTTTAAAAAGAAGTCAATGAGTACTGAACTCAGACAAGCATCAATCAAATACCTTATGTGTGTTATTCTTAAAGAAATTACTGTTTTCCATTCTGTGACACCCTTCACATGAGCCAAATGAATTCCTATTAATCCTTCAAGGCTGGACTCAAGTGTCTCCCCTACTATGCCTCCTTCTCTCATCCAGAAAGCAGAGTGGATCAATTTGTAGCAACACTGCACTTGCCTCTATGGATTCACTTATCACACAGCACCCTTCTGTTTGCATCTGTCTCCACTCACATATTAGGCTCTTTAGATCAGTGGTTGCACTTCTTTTCATGTTTCTTGCCCAATACCTAGTCCTAATGCCTGGTTTGTAGCCCAATACCAGGCAAAGAGTAAATATTAACCATTATGTGTAGATGAGATAAATGAATTAATGAATTTGAAAATTATTTTAAAAAAACCAATATTTTGGAAGTGTTTATGAGAATAGTGAATATATTGACTGGCGAGCTTCCATTGTGTTCCCTCTGAGTAACTAATACTGAGCTATGTGCTATCGGGGTGGGAGGGAGACCGGCCAGAGAGATAAAACTCCAATTTGTGATACCTTCAAGGAGTTAATCATTCTGAGGAGGGTAAAATTAACAGGGGTTTGAGTAGTTGGATAATTTTTAGGACTTGAAATGGGCTTAATGTGTATCAATTTTTTCATTCTGGGTAGGATGGCAGAACAAATTAAGATATGAGGTCAAAACAGTAAACATGGCTTATTCAGAGAATGGTGCGAAGACCTGTATGAAAAACCTGAAGGATAGGTGATAAAGATGAATAGACAGTCTAGTTAAATAAGTAGTTGTATGGGAGGATAGAAAGTAGGAGTCAGATTCTATGACAGTATTAAAATTCATATAAAGTCATTGATATTTGATATGAATAAAAGCTCTAGTTCACTTTTGAATAAGAGGATGACAACAAAAAGTAGATCAATTTGGCAACAGTATAAATAATAAATTAGAGCAGTGTAAACCAGAGGCAGGACGATTGTATAGGTGACAGTAGAAAGGAAAGGGGAGGGCCTAGACATACGTAATATTAATAGAAGCAAACTTTCTATCTGGAAAATGTTTCAAGGCAAGAATTGTGAGCTTCATTACATGATATTGGGTGAGTGAAAAATGAGCCACAATTTCTTAATTAGAAGTAAAAATCTCACCACATAAATATTTAAAATTAACAAATTTAATATATGCTGTACTAGTGTTGAACTTTAAAATTATAAATCACTAGAAAGAATGTAATTCTCATGTAATGGAATATATGATGATATTAGACACTGATCTTTTCCTGTAATAATTCAACATGGATAATTCACATTCATTATAACTTTAATGTTGATTATTTGTGAAGCTGTAGTTTATAGACCTTGCAAATGATTATAACAGAATTATTAATCTACACATAACATTGCCACCCAGGAAAGCATTTGTATTAGCTTGGTAGGACTAACATAAAAAAAAAGACATAAACTGAGTGGCTTAAACAGAAATATATTTTCTCATAGTTCTAGAAGCTAGGAGGCAAGATCCAGGTGTTGGCAGATTTAATTTCTCCTGAGACCTCTTGCCTTGGCTTGCAGTTGACCACCTTCTTGCTATGTGTTGACATGGCCTTTTCTCTATGCACTGCCCCCCAGTCCCTGTTATCTCTTTCTTTCTTATAATGACACCAGTCCTATTGTATTAGGGTCCTGCTCTAATGGCCTCATTTTAATCTGTTCACCTCTTGGTGAATATGGTTACATTCTAAAGTAGTGAGTGTTGGGACTTCAACATGAATTTTGGGGGAATGCAGTTCATCCCCTAACAGGATTTATGGCAGACCTTTTTAACACAATAGTCTATGTTTCATTTCTTCTTTGATGGTTCTAATACCTATTAAATGCTTCTTCATGTGATGTAAACTTGTTTTCAGAAACCCCCAAACCCTCAAAACTATGCTAATGTCACTCATAATTTTGTTCTTTTTCCTCCTCTGTGGGAACTAAACTGAGTCTGTTGAGTTTCCAAATTTTGACCTCTAAATTGATGCATATTTTATTCTCTCCTTTATAGTAACTAAAAAAAATAAGCGGTCCCGTATTAATTAATTCTTTAGATTACAACCATACTCTCCCAAACTTTTTTAACTTTATAAAATCATTTTTGATTAAAAAACAAACCACTTCACCAACGACAGCCTGCCCTCTTTGCATGGGGGCATTTGGGCATGTTGCTTAGTTTTTCCGTCCCTCAGTGTTCTACTCTATGAAGTAGAATAAAAATATTTACCTCTTAGGATTGTTTCGAAGACTAAGACACAATGTGTGAATGTGTATGTACAGGGTTTGGCTCCTTTCTCATGTCGTGCCCCAACCCGCTCTTCTTAAACCTAAGAACAGGAACAGGACCTGTTCTCAAAAAATTGAAGTCCCAAGATCCCTGTTGAGAGCACTGATTATTTTACTGTATTATAGTGGTGATTCCTCATGCCTTTTGAGGCTTGTAGGGCTCTTTGTAGGACTGTTTGTTACATAGAAATGTCCCAGGTTTCTATGCAATCTTTCAATTTTTATATTTGTTTTTAATTTTTCTTGTATTGCTTCCTGCACATCAGTTTACCAGCTGTCACTTTTTATCAAAATCAATGCAACTTCTATCAGCCTCCCACGATTTAATTTGCTGCTTCAGATAACTTGTGAGGTGGAAAATCAGATGATCAAGCCTATTGGAATTTGGGGACATGTAGGAGAGTAGTAATTATTGAATCCCAAATCTGGACTTAGTGCTATGCTGGGTAATTGTTTCATGCTGGTCTCAGCCTTTTGATAGAAATGCTGTTGGCTAGAAATGCCTGGGGACACTCACCCAGGCCCTGGTGAGCTTTCCACAGACATCTCCCCTTTCCAAACCAGTGTTATGACTGGACTGACCCTTGTGGTGCTTATTATGATTGCAAGTCACTCTTCAGCAACAACCATCAAAATCTTTGAAAAAATAAAGCCTTATTACTTACATGACCTGGAGAGTACACAGCACACAATGAGGACATGGGTAGAGAAGTAGAGAGAAAGAGAGTGTGTGCTTGGGGCCCAGAGTTGTGCTTTTACTGGATCAAGGGTCAGGGCTCAGCATTTGGGGTCTCATTCTTTATTGGTGAATTTAAAACATAAGAGTGGGAATTTAAAGCAAGGGAAGAGAAAAGACATGTGGCCCAAATGGTCAGTTATGAAAATCAACCAAGAACTCTAAAACAAAGGAACTTAGGTAGGGGAAGTGGCCTGGCTCTTTATCTAGTCCCATGGCAGGTGGTGTGGTAATAATTATTACTGAGATAGCTGTCTTTGGAGTGGATGCCTCTTTGAGATGGATGTCACAGCAATCAAAACTTCATTTAGGCACTTATATTACAAAAAAGAAAAAAATATATCAGGGCTTACACTAACTACCATGATTTACTAAATTGTAATATTTAATCCTTAAAACAACCCAGAGAGGAGGTACTATTATTACTTTTGTTTTGTAGATGAGGAAACTGAGAGTGCAAGAGGTAATTTGTTCAAGGTCAAATGTGTGGAAGGAGTAGAATCAGCACCTGAAATCAGATCTCCCAACTCCAGGTTCAGTACATTCATATCATATACCCTCAAGTGAGATAGTCCTGTAATGGATTTCTAAGGGCCCCAAGCTTGTTGTGCTATATTGATTTAGTTATGATTCTGTTTTATAGCACTTTTCTCAATGATCACAGATACTTTTCTGATATTTCATTAAATACCATAGCACTTTAGCTATCTGCCAATTTATGCATGATAAAATTTAATGATGAGGTAAATCTTGGAAAATGAAGTCTTAATCAAAGAAATCTCTTACTCAACAATACAAATGAAGCAGCTGATGTCTATTGAGTGACGGCTACATGTCAGTCTCCATCCTATGTTCTTACATGTACTTTACCTGGATTATCACATTTAATCCTCCAAATTACTCTGTGAGGTAAACACTTTTATTATACCTATTTTGCAGGTGAGAAGTTTCAAGTAGTTAAGTAATTGGCCACCCAGCTAGGGACAAATAGAGCTAGGATTCAAAGTCAGGCAGATGAGACCAGTAAGAGAACCCAAAACAGACACGATGCCTTTAGCATAGCACTACAAAGACAGAAGAAGGTTCCAAAAGTGTTACTAAATATTCATTAATGGTTCAGATTCATTGAACAGAAAATAGCTTACCTTGATGAAGTTCAGTCTTCGAAAACCAGGAATAACTATTCAGGCTATGGGTAGAACTAAAAGACTGGCAAGTGGAACCTACCTATTTATTTCAATTTCATTAGGAAGTAACCCAGATGTACAGCTTTCTACTGTTAACCCCAAAATTGTTTGTCAGACCTAAATTTTTTGCCATGCTTTCCCTTATGGAAGGCATCTGGGGCTCATTGTGTTTTGTGCACTCTGGCCGCTTCCTTCACTAATTTTACTTTTTGTTTTGGCGGGGGGCTTTCCAACCACCTCCATAGCTACTCCCTTTCTTCCTTTTTCTTTCTGCTTTCAAGATCATCACATCTTTGGCACCTTGGTCATAGTCATCTTCTCTTTCCCACTTTCTGCCTACATCTTTGAGGACTCAAGTTCTCAACTGAACTTTCTAGATCTTTTCTATTTGGGGCATCCTTCAGTAAACCTAAAGTTATATAGAACTTTGTTAATTCCAAATCTGTAATCATAGTTTATTACCTTTCCCACTTTATGATTACCTAATCCCCACTATATTGGAGTTCAGGAGTACATCTAAATTTTCTGCTTATTCTTTTTCTTTTAACCCCAAAGCCTATCTTAAGCTAATGACCAAACCCTTGAGTCCAGAGATCTCATTTGCATCAGAAGTAAATAAAGCCGTAAAATTACCATCAGGAAATGGGTACTGAATGTGTAGAACATTAAACAGATAAATTGACCCAATAATTTTGCCACAAATTATATGTGTAAAAAACTTAATGTATCCTTTAAATGATATGCTTTTCTAAATTAAAGTCTAAAGGTCATCGAGATATCTTTTCATGTTTTGTTTTTGATCATAAAATGCATCTATAAAGTAGATACATAAAATTCTACTTTATTATAAAATATCAGAGGGATGAAGGTCTAGTAGTAAAAAAAAGAAAAAACAGTTTACCGTCAATATACTCACTCATGAACACATGCCATTTTTTACTGAAATAAATGTACTAACAGCATGGGGAATATATGTAGTATGATTAGAAATTCCCCATAAAATATTTAAGAATTTAAGATTTGTTGTATTGAACTCACTACAATCTTGTCTACCAGAAAACAAAGTTGGCATTTTCTTTCACAGCCATGGGAATGGTGGTTCTCAGAAGAAATTCCATAATAGAGAACCTCAAGTAATTAATCATTAATGAAATTATGAAGGGCAATTCTTTAGGAAGGAAAACATATGAGAAAAATAAATGTTAGTCTTCGGCAGCCCCAAAGAACAGCAATTCCTGGTTTATGAACAAAACAGAGCTAGAAGGGAATTTTTGTTTGGCTTCTTTCATGGGAAACTGAGCATAAAATATAATCGTTATGGGCATCACCAAAAAGAAGAGGAACAGTTATTAAGTGGCAAAAAGCATTATTTCGAGATCAATAAAGCAGGGACTTTGGAGTGATAAAATAAGAAAAGTATGTTGATATGTATGTGGGGCATGGGGACAGTGAAGGATGATGATGCTTCCTTTGGTAAGAACACTCTAGAATCATATAGGAGGCAGCTTTCCAGCCTTGAGGTCCCAGAAGGCTTACATCTTAAGAAGCAACAAGCAGAATTGGATACTCCCCTGTACATGTAGTATAAGGAAAACTATAGCGTGGTCAGTGGGCAGGCCGTTAAGTAAACTCAGATTCCTGTCACTTGCAAAACAGTCCTCTCCATCTCATTGCTTTCCACCTCAAATCCCAAATGGATTCTCCATTTTACTAGGAAATCTGAAAATTACTTCTGTTGAGCAGGGAATGGAAAGTTCAGGAAGAATTAGCTATTAGGCTTAGAGAATGTTTGAAGCATAGACATGGGGATCTCCTCATGGGACAGGGAGGGAGGTCCTCTAGAAATTCAGACTCATTGAGGACTTCACCTTGCCAGATGCACCCATGGTACCAGGGAGAAGGTAATGGGGCACACACAGTGGTGTTAAGGAGTGGAGAGGCAGGGGGACAACTTATCAGTATTGTAAAGTATGCCCTTGGCCTTTCATCAAATGACATTTGCAAATGTCATAACCTCTCCTCTCTTGCATCTGTTGAAAGAAAAAAAAAAAAAAAGAAATACTATACCCCCTTCCCACCAAATGAAATTGAGAGAATGATTGATAATGTGTTTTTCATGCTTGCAACTCAATTCTGAGGAAGTTTCCATATAAATAGGATCTAGGATTATTACAGTACTGGATGCCCAGTTTTCTTAATAAGTTCAGAAGTTTTGCTAGGAGCAAAACTGGGGTAAAGCGGTTATGAAAAGCATTGTGAATACTTCAGACCACCCATGGAGTAGGCTTTGGGAAATATTTTCATTTCCTCCTGTACCTTATTCATTTTCTTGACACTTAAATGAACTTTAAAAATGATGGCATTTGTTGTCCACCCATGAAAAGACCAGACCTCAGACTATCTGTGAGACTTTTTGCTAAAATGAGATTTTATTTGAAAACTTCTTCCTAAATGTAAAAAAAGAAAAAAAATCCCCTGAAAAGGTTGAAACCATAGTGAGGGACATCCTGGTGGCTAAAATTAGGCCTGTTCCTATTAGCAAAGGCCAGGGCTCACAATGGGGAAATGTGGAGGCACCTTTGTTGAGAACATCTGAACCTTTTCATCATCACTGGATTCCTAGGGAGCAACAGGCATTATATGTCCTGCTTTCAATTATGCTTTCTCATCTTCCATGCTATCTTAATTTGATAGTTGGTAAGGCCATTAAAAAAAAAAAAAAACATGCTATCTAACTGAGGTTCTTCTTTTAAGTATGTCCTTTTAATGAGATTCTGAAATGAAAAATATAATCCCTGGTAATCTTTTCTGTTAGTGTTTTTCTTTCTTTTTTTTTTCTGTTGTAGCTAGAAATAAAAGTGTGGCAGTTTCCTTTAGCCATTAGCTCTCAAACAACTGAAAATCTGAGGAAAAAAACTTCAGTGCTTTCTCCTCTTCCCAGGTTCAGGAAGCCACAAAATCAGGAAAACAGAGATTTTAGAATTAAACCATTTATGTATTAAATAAAAAGGACCACTTTTATTTTATAGAGTGTCCAGACATGGCTGAAGAAACCCAGTTTCTAACTTTCCCTCAATTTCTCCCTATCTTCAAAATAGAGAAAAATAAATAAAAATAACAGAAATAATACCACATGAAAACAAAGTTGGTAAAATGAACACAATGGCCTTTAACAAAAGGCTTTCCAACTTTCTCCTTAAAGACATGGTTGCCTTTTTATCTAGCTGTATGAAGGTATGATTGACAAACAAAAATTATATATATTTAAGATGTACAATGTGATGATTTGATATACATATACATTGTGAAGTGATTACCACACTCAGGCTAATTAACTTTCTTTGCCTTACATAGTTATCTTTGTATGTGTGTGGTGAGAACACTTGAGATCTACTTTTTTACCAAATTTCAAGTATCTGTAGTCACCGTGCTATACATTAGACCTCGAGAAATTAGTCATAACTGAAAGTTTGTACCCTTTGACCAATATCTTCCCATTTTCCCCAGGCATGGTAGTGTTTCATGGGAAATAATTTTCATCATAGTACAGTAAGAAGAAAAAATAAACATACCTGTAGCATATTTTTAAAAGCAGAAAATATCTCCAGGGAAGCAATCAATCTACAGCCTTGCTATGGGAGGAAAGCCAATGGTATTTATTTCATCAAGGCATCTTTATATAGATGGAGAAATTCAGTTTGTGAATCATGACAGCCTCTCCCAAATAATCAGAATATTCTGTGAGGCTCTGGGTTACCCAGAGAGGGGTTGCTAATCAAGCATCCACTCCATTTGCAAATTCCAAATTGGAAATTTTGATAAGGTTCAACCACCTGAATTGCTTTTCTTAGCAATATTCCCTTTTTTGGGGACCTAGGAATTGTGGTTCCATAGACTCTTTACAGTAATAAAATCAGCCTTGTTTTGATTAACCTTGTGGTAACAATATCAAATAATTTAATTAGTTTTATTTTCATTATTTTATAGATCATGACTTGGAAAAATGTTTAACAAAATAAAGAAGTGTATTTTCTTTTTTTTTAAGTAGTGGACTCATGTCCTTTTCTCCTTCTGTACTCTAAAATTACAAGGAAAACAAGAAACAAAAGCCAAACTAATAAAATTGAAGACATCGGTAACCAGAACTACATTACATGTAGAAAGACTGCCAAGTGCAGTGAAGGTCAAATGGAGATGAAGGGAGATGCTGAGAAAGGAAGCCCAAAGCTAGAATTTCAAACAATGGGGCAGAACATAGTTCTTCAGAGGGTTTTATGAGTTTAACCAAGTGATTAGAGTTAATGCCAACAATGATGGCAAAAGTGGACGTTGTGAGCCTCTTGAGGAAAGCACACTGCTTATTCCTGCTCTCCCTCCCTAAAAAGCACAGCCTGAAATGAATCATGAGGAAATAATCATATAATCTAAATTGAGGGTATTATGGACATCCAGCAGAAATAAAATGGAAACCCACCCAAAATTTGGTTCCCATGCTGAGACTGATGATCAGACTCACACGCCCCAAGATGATATGAGAAGGTTTATTACTCACATAATGAAGTTTTCTGGGTAAAGTGGGTGGCTCCCAAGCACATCCAAAAATAGAAAGAGAGGAACAAGAGACTGGCTTGGGGTTTTTATTGTCATTAGGAGTGTGACAGAGTGAGGGTTCCTGCATAGGGGTAGGTACTTATATGGCTTAAACCTCCAAATGGACCCCAAAAGGTTTTCTTATCCACTTGCCTACATGTGTGGGAGAAGGAGAAGAAGTCGAGAGAGACTGAAAAGTTGTCAACAACAACAACAAAAAATAGTAAGACTATTTATTACAAAGAGACACTTTGCAAAAGAATTGGCCTAAGCTCTTCTAAAATGTCAATATAAAGATGTAAAAGCATATAGAACTATTCCAACATTAAAGAAGATTAACAAGACATAACAACTAAATTCATTGTGTGATCTTAGATTGGAAACTGAATCAGAAAATAATGCTCTAAAATATATTATTGAGGCAATTGGTGATATTTCTTAAAGATTTATTTATTTGAGAGAGAGAGAGAGAGAAAGAGAGAGAGAGAGAAAGTGGGGGGGAGGGGCAGAAGGAGAGGAAGACAAGCAGACTCTCCTGTGAGAAAGGAGCCACATGCAGGGCTCAATCCCAGGACCCTGAGATCATGACCTGAGCCAAAATCAAAAGTCAGATGCTCAACCTACTGAGACACCCAGGCACCCCTGGTGAATTTTGAATATGAATGATATATTGTAGTTATTTGGTATCAAAGTTAATTTTCCTCAATTTAAATATTATGCTGTGATTATCCGAAAGGACGTTTTTGTTTTAGGATACCCATAAAACATTTATGGGTAAAGAATCATGAAGTCTGCAACTGATTCAGTAAATAATAATATTTCTATACATACATATAGGAATGTATATACTTATACAGATAGAGAAGGTAAACATATCAAACATATCAAATGTCATCAAATAATGAATCTAGTTAAAGAGTACATATACGTAAGTTTACCTTCTTGCAAATTTTCTGTATCTTCAGATTTCTCCAAAATAACAAGATGAAATAAAGGACATAGTGTGAAATCTTTTTACTGGAAATAAAAAATGAATTCATAGACTGACAGATGGAAGTTCCTTGAGCCTTTTGTGCCACTAAGGAGAATAGGGAAGGGACCAGATGAATAAGGACACACACACAGACTACTTTTGCAGGGTGAGGAGAGAGACCAATTTCAGAGCTACTACTTTTTTGTTGAATGTAGAGAAGAAAAAAAACAACTCATATGCTTGCACACACCCTGGGTCATATCAAAGAACTTCACTTAATACCAGGAAGAAAATCTACTAACCCAGATAATTTTCTTGCCCAGTTTGAACACACACTTGTGCCAGTAGCAAGTTCACTTCATATAATCAACACAAAGAAGCCAACACATTATCCATGTAAATACCCAATAACCAGTGGTTTGAAAAGTCTCAGTACTGTGGATACAAACCTGAGCCTTCAATCACCACCTTCTTCAATGATTGCCTTCAGCTTTGCTGTGTCAAATTCCCTTTCCGGTTCCTTAAGGTCACATTGGGGAGAGTCCACAAATTTTCAGTCATATTTAGTTATTAACACTTTAGTCCATTATTACTGTTTCAACCAGACATTCAAATCAAAGCTTTCCTCCTTGTCAACACTTGTCACTTCTTGTCTTTTTTATTTTAGCCATTCTGACAGGTATAAGGTGACATCACATTGTGGTTTTGATTTGCATTTCCCTGAAGATTAGTGATGTTGGGCATCTTTTCATGTGTCTATTGACCACCTATATGTCTTCTTGGAGAAATGTCTATTCAGGTCCTCTGCCCCCCACCCTTTTTTTTAAGTAGGCTCCACACCCAGCATGGAGCCCAACACAGGGCAAACTCATAACCCTGAGATCAAGACCTGAGCTGAGATCAAGAGTTGGACACTGAACTGACTGAGACACCCAGACACCCTGTCTGCCCATTTTTTAATCAGATTGTTTATGTTTTTTGGTATTGAGCTGTATAAAATATTATATATTTTTGGATATTACCTCCTTATCAGATATATTATCTGCAAATATCTTCTCCCATTCAGTAGGTTGCATTTTTGTTTTATTGATGGTTTCCTTTGCTGTGTAAAAGATTTTATTTATTGTTTTTTTTTAAGAAGCTTTTTATTTTGGTGTAGTTCCAATAGTTTATTTCTGCTTTTGTGCCCCTTGCCTCAGGAGACATACCCAGAAAAATTCTATGGCCAATGTCAGAGAAATTACTGCCTATGTTCTCTTCCCTATTTTTATAGTTTCAGGTCTCACATTTAGATCTTTAGTCCATTTTGAGTTTATTTTTGTGTCTGGTACAAGAAAGTGGTCCAGTTTCATTCTTTTGCATGTAGCTGTTCAGCTTTCCTGGCACCATTTATTGAAGAGACTCTCTTTTCTTCTATTGTGCATTCTTGCTATGTTGTCCACCTAAAACTAATGTAAAATTGTATGTCAACTACACTCAAAAAAATTAAAAATAAAATAAAGTAAAATAAAATAGTACCTAATAAGACATCAAAAAAAATAGTAAAACAAACAACAAATTAAAGTTCTCCTTCCTTTCCACCCAAAGTAGATCAGACCTGAGATGGAGAGACCTGAAATGAGGAGGGTAAGGACAAAGGACACTCCTCCACTTCCTCTCTCTCTCTCTCTCTCTCTCTCTCTCTCTCTCCTAGATCTAACTAATCTAGCACTGGGGGTAGAAATAAGGGAAGAGGGGAGGAAAGCACTTATCTTTTATTTATTGGGAGACAGAGATAATCCTTATGTGTGTATGTGAGAGAGAGAGAGAGAGAGTGAGAGAGAGTCTTTTCTGGCTAATACTGAGTGGTTATAGATATCTTTTGTGGCTCAGGAATCTAAATGCTAGCTCGCACATATAGTTATACATGAAACTCAAAATCTGACTTCAACTTCTTCCATCTCCTCCCTGTAACATGGTATGTTTAGCAGCACCTTGCTGCTGGGACCCCCTCAACCTGAAGACAGCTCTCTTAGAGAGATGATACTAGGCAAACAGTTCAAACCCAGCTTCCTCCCAAGGACCCTGAATATACACTGGATATTTTGCTCCCTTGTCACATCTAGTAGAGACAGCAGCCTGCTTCCCCAGGAATCCCTCTTTCTATTCCACCATCTTCCTCAGCTGTCTAAACAAATGGCCAACTAGGAAAGAGAATGTCAGTCTTCCCTATCATCTGATTCTCTGCTAACATTTCCCTAAATCCTGGCTTTGAATTAGGTTAGAAAATAGCTTTCTACCACCAATATAAGCTGGAGACCCTTTATGACGATTTTCTTTTCCTCCCTCTGGTCACAGAGAAAATGGCATAAACTGTGTATAACAAAAATTAAGAAAGAAAGGGGAAAATAATGTAGATTATAGTGTAAGTATTGTCTTTCTTGTAACGAACCAGGGAATGAAAGAAAAGATTTCAAGTTGTTAATCAAGAATAAAGATGTAAGTATACATAAAGGTAAAAAATGAGTAATGTCAAGAAAATGACAAAAAATGTAATATAAATACAATATTAACTAGAGGAAGAAGGGAGAAGAGGAGGACACAATAAAAATCTTATTTTGTCAATGTTCATAGTGGCTACAGAAATAGAGAAGTTTAAATACATAAAGTTATAAAGTAATATCTAAAATATAATAAAAATAGGAAGATCCCAAATTATAAACAGAAACATAACAGGTAAAGGAAACCATATCATGTAATAAAACATTAAAAATAAAAGAAACATTAAAACAAAATTTAGCATAATATATGAAGACTAACTGAAACAAGTATATCATATTGATTAGTGTAAATGGGCTAAAACTCTTCCTTTTGAATAAGAAAGGCCAAACCAAATATTTCCTGTTTACAGCATATTGCCAGCCCCTAAATCAAAAGCAGTTCAGAAAAGTTGAAAATAAAAAGATGAGCAAAAATAAACAAACAAAACAGGCAAATATAAGCACAAATAAAATAAAAATTAAGATCTTCATATCAGAGTAAATTGACAAAGAAAGTAATTTTATAATGATAATGGGTACAGTCTATAGTAAAAGTCAAATAATTATATAACTGTCTTTTCCAAATAAAATGAACATAAAAATGGAGTCAGCCACAATTATAGAAATACAAGGGGAAGATACTAATGATAGTAACATCTAATTCACCTTTCTTGATCTATAAAAGTTTAAAAGATGAGAGACCTAAATAAAAACATATTTTCTGATAATTATGTATTTAATTCTATATTCTAAAAACAAAAATATCTTTTCAAATATCCATGGAACATTTACAAAAATTTACTATATATACAGCCACAATACAAACATCATTAAATTCTAATACTCAGTGATCACAAAGCAGGAAGAAAAACCTTCACAAAATTGAATGTAAAAATAAAGTGTAAGTAGAAAATAAGTATAATAAAAATGCTCCATATCAAAAGATTCAAAAACAATTAAAGGCATTGTTCACAAGACTAGAAAAATCCACACATTAATTCACCAGAAAACATGAAAATCTATTAATTGCTGAATTAAAGAAATTAGGGAAATAGCATAGCAAAGTATAAAAAAAAGAGCCTAAGAAGAGAAAAAAGAAAATTCAATTACCATGCAGGAAGATGGTAAAACCACTGAATAAAGCAGAAGGGGATACTAGGAGAAAATATAATAAAAAAAATAAAGAATTACCAAACTTTCTCAGGGAAAGGGTGAGAGAGGGTATATAATAAATAAGAAATGAGAATGAGGAAATAACTCATGTGGCTAGAACATTAAAATATTCCTGTGAGATCACTTTGTTCAACTCTGCACAAATACTTTTGAAAATATACATGAAATAGATAATTTTCCAGGAAATTACAACTTCCCAAGCTTGTGCAAGATGATACAGAAAATCTAAAAGAACAACACTTTATGAGAAGTAGAGATTGCCAGGGTCTCCTCATAATGACGGGCTTGCTTTTTTAACTCTTCTGGAGCATATAAAAAGAAGAAAGCTTTTTTTTTTTTAATTTAAATTCATTTAGCCAACCTATAGTACATCATTAGTTTCAGATATAGTGTTCAGTAATTCATCAGTTGCATATAACATCCAGTGCTCATCACATCACATGCCCTCCTTAATGCCCATCACCCAGGTACCCCATCCCCCCACCCACTTCCCCTTCAGCCATTCTGTTTGTTTCCCAGAGTTAAGAGTCTCTCATGGTCTGTCTCCCAGAAGAAAGCTTTCTAATTATTATTTAATGAAATGATCATGAAAGTAATATTAAAACCTGAGAAAGATAGCCCCAAAGGAAAACTATGGACAACTGCCAGTCACAAACAAACAGAATATAGCCACAAATATCAACTAATTGAAAGACATCAATTAATGAAAGAAGTTACACCATGACCAGATGTGGTTTATGAAATAAATGCAAGGTTATTTTAATACTAGGAAATTTATTGGTATAATTCACTATGTCTATAATGTAAAGGAGAAAAATAATCTCTTTTGTATGTTGCTTAAGGCATTTAGGAAAATTCAACATTCAATCTTAAAAACAAGCTAATCAAAAAGCCTCAGTAAAATAGGACTAGCTTGGTACATCCTAAACATGTGGTCTGTGTGCATGTCTCTCTCTCTCTCTCACTCTTCCTACAGGGAAACACTGGAAGCCTCTAGAAGGGCTTAGACAGGTGCCTCAAGAAGGGAATGTAAGGGCATAAGGAAATGAATGGTGGAAAAATGATTTGTGTGTGTATATAACTTCAACACAAATAATACAAGATAGATCAGGTTTATCACTTCATATGCTAGTTGACTATGAATTCCATTATGGAAAATAAGTTAAAATCTAACATACTTTGGTATTGAAGTGGTAGGGCTTATATAAGGGAAGACTTAATTAGATGAGGTGCTTGATGGGAGCACCTACATCATTTAGAAGAAAATTATGAGATAAATACAAAAGGTTACTAATTACTGGCAGAGCTCACTCTCTTATAATGCAGATTAAAAGAAATGATATAGCATGAAATTGCTTTACACATCTGTCAAAAGCAAACTAAAATGATTATATTCTATTTCATGCTGTTTTGAACATTGAGGTTATTTTTTTAATTCTAGAATCATAATCTTATTGCTGTGACAGCATGATACCAAGTTCCACTTTAATGTAATGGGAAAAATAAAGAATAATATAAATGAGTTATCAAAAAAGAGAATTTTGTTCAAGTAATAAAATGATTTGGACATGGATGAAAAGAACAAGATACTAAATAATAAAAATATGAGTGATGCCCTCATTTTGGTATCATCTATACACATACTCTCAGTATGTGAGAATTCCTAGCATTATATGTCTATTAGAAAGATGTCTTCCCTAAGTAGAATATAAAGCACATTAAACTCGTGGTCACAGCTTAATAGTTTAATATGAGTGAATACACTTTAGAAATGGTTAATATAACTATATACGTGTTAGAAATAGTAAATATATATATAATACTGTTTCTCCCTTAAAATTTCTATAGCACTCACTAATACTCTCTTAGGAAAAGCTCTGCTCCTAACTTATTGTCATGTAGAACTGGTGAACATAAAGCTCTGGGAAATGACTATGGAGAGGAAATCAATGTGCTGAGTTGTGAGAGGTGCAGGTTTGGTGCCATATACAGAGTGCTGAGGTGGGAAAGGGAGCCTCACAGAGTATATAATGGTAGATCTTTGTCTTCAAAGGGGATCAGTCCTCTTTCAATGATTGTCAGTGATGCATCAGTCATAGAGAAACAGGGCATTCTAGGCAAAGTGAGCAGAAGCATGGAGGTGTGAAATGGGCTGGCTTGTCAGGGGTGCTGCAAGCAGTTCTCTATGACTCGAATAAAGAGTCTGAGAAATGATACAAAGATAAGACTGAGGAGGGCACCTGGGTGGCTCAGTTGGTTAAGCACCCAACTCCTGGTTTCAGCTCAAGTCATAATCTCAGGGTCATGAGATCGAGCCCCACGTTGTGCTCCTCACTCAAAAGGGAATCTGATTGAGATTTTCCCTCTCCATCTCCCTCTGCCCCCCCCCCCCCCCCCCCCCCCCGCCCCATGGTCTGTGCTGGCACGCATGCTCGCTCTCTCTCTCTCTCTCAAATAAGTAAATAAATAAATCTTTAAAAAGAAAGATAAGACTGAGGAGTAGATAAGAATATCAGGGCTTTTGGTGCAATATTAAGAATTATGAACTTTCTTCAGAGTAAAATGTGTAATAAAAAATTTTAAACAGGAGATGTGGTATTGGGCTTTGGAAGGTCACTCTGGTGACAGTTTGGGGAGTAGATGGGGGTATGAGAGTAGAAGGAAAATATCTTGGCAGAAAATCATTCTTAGGGATGATGAACCCTTGAACTAAGACAATAGAAATAAAGATGCTGAGAAGACGCAGGTTATGTGTGATGGCCACGGATACAGAGTCTATAGAACTTGGCAATTGAGGGACTATTAGGAGGGCATCTAGGATATAGATGAATAATCTAGATTTTTGTTTTTGATGATTGGGCAAATGTTGATCTTTTCGTTGAGATAAGGAATGCAAGATAAGTAGGTTCTAGGGAAACATGGGGACTTATTTTAGATAAGTAAGAAGAGGAGGTCAGGCATCCAGAGAGGCTATTGAAGCTCAGTAAGAGATCAGGCTGAGAGGGAGAGTCACAGGATTATTTTGTTTTGTGTTGTTTTCCAGCACATAGTTGGGAGTCACACAGAATTTAATAAGTCCTTTAACGATAAATGCTATTGAACAGCATTAAATACATCTAGAAACATGGATAAAATAATCTGATATCTGAGATGTACTCTGGACTCACAGAGTGCCAAGATCATACTGGTCTAAATGCAAACTCTTGACTATCTATGACACCCTGATTAATTTGCCTCCTGCCTATGTCTCCAACTTCATTTCTCCCAGTTTTTCTTTTCTCACTGTGCTCCAGTGACACTGATACTTTTTCAACTTTTCAAGCAGTGTTTTTGTTACAAAAATCTGTCCATTCCTTCTGCCTGGAATTCCCTATCTTCCTACCCTCCCATCATCAAAACAAACAAACAAACAAACAAAAAACAAAAAACAAAAAACCAAAACTGAACCCTTTCTCATCCTTCTAGGTCAGATACTTCACTTGATATCACAATCTAATAAAGTTCCTCCACCCTGTTATTTCAATCCCTTGTTTCCCTCAGAGTCGTGTTACTTTGTAAATATATTCCTTTACAATCTTTCTCCCTCCCACTAGACAGGACAATAAACTGCTGTCTTGTATACTGTTTTATACTGAAGTCCCATAGCAGTTCTGGGCACATAAAAGGAATTCAATAAATATTGTTGAATAAAGAAATGAAAAAACAATCATGAATCTAATCATTATAGAGGGGAAAAGGGTCCTTACAGATTATGAAATTACCTTGTCATAATTTAGGTGTCTTTTTAGCAAATATCTAAACTCCTCATTGATAGATGTCTATTTCTCTCTGTGCATACAGGCCCAACATGCAGCCGTTGGTGAGATTGGGAGAAAGCCACACTTTCCTAGGTTCAAATACTAGAATTTAGATTACATAATCTTGAACTAACTGCTTACCTTCTCTAAGCCAAACTTCCTCATCGTCAAATATGGAAAATATCTTTCTCTCCTATGGCTATCCTGTGGCTCTGTGGTACAGATTAAATGATGAGAGAATCCAATCCCTATTGCAGAGATTGACTCATGGTAAGCCCTCAGGAAATGGGGACAGTTACCATGTGCTCATACACCCGAAGCAAAAACACCTGCCATGATAGGTGACAGTGACTATTTTATTTTAAACTACAAAAAATTTCCAATTTATGCAAAATCAGAGAAAATATGTGATAAGTCACATGTACCTATCAAGACTTCAACAAATATATCAGCTCATGGTCAAGACTATTTTATCTATAACTCACCTACCTCACCTCTTTGACATTATTTGAAGTACATCTCAGATATCAGATTATCTTATCCATGTTTCTAGATGTATGTATAAAAATATCTTTTACTTTTAAATATACCCACAATGCCATATCATGTTTAAAAATAATAATTTTTAATATAATCAAATATTCAGTCAATATTCAAATGTTCCCGTTGGTGATATGCATGCAGGGCTAATTGCTACTGGGTACAGAGCAGGCTTTCTTGAGAGGAACAGCGGCCTTCAACTGAAGCACAAGAGCCCTTGATACATCCTGACAGGGAAGGAACCTGAGCTTTAGGTAAATAATAGGCTAATGGTCCACCTACCTTCTGATCTCCTGTGGCAGTTCCTTACGGCTGAACCCAGCTGGAGGCCAGAGAGGATGGAAACCTTGTTGCTAACACTCAATGCAGATCAACTACCCAGAGCGGGATGCAGAGCTGAAGGTGAAAAGTGGACCTGGTGTGGGAAACAACAATTTTAGCATGGCAGTGATCCATGCAATCTTTCCAGAATTTACACCACACACACACGCACACACACACACACACACACACACACACTATCCCTTTTACTAAATTATTAATCTTTCATATCAACACTGTTCTGAATTTGTACATTAACATGGTGAAGTACTCAAGATCACATGGATTAAAGTGGGCCATAGGAGAATTTGGGAAGAAAGACCATAAGGTAGAGTTTGAAAAGTTAGAAGATAAATATTTGCAATTTCAGCTTCACCACCTCATTAAGATGTGATTACTTGCTCCAAGAGACTACACGAATGTTTTTATTCTCTTTTTTCCTCTCTCTACGATGAGGTCTGGCAATCCCAGATACTTGCTCATCCACACTTCCAGCTAGGCATGGCCGTGTGACACAATTTTAGTCGGTGGGATGGAAGCAGCAGTTACTGGGTAAGAAGTTTGGGAAACTTTTTAAATGGAGCAGACAACTCTAGCAGCATATTCCTGACTTTCTGTCTTTTGTCCTTCATTCCTGCCGGCAGGCAGGCACACGCCTGGAGGGACAGCAAACACACTGCAAGCATTAGGATGAAAACCACCCGGTGAGGCTAGCAGAGCAGGAAGAACAGAGAGCCTGTGTTCCGAATGACATCCTTGAGCAGCTGCACCACGCCGGGGCTGCCACAGCTTATTCGGAGGGAATAAGAGCCCTTATCTGTTTAAGCTGGTGGTAGATCTACATTCTGTCATTTGAAGGAAAAATCCTTCCTGGAGTATATGCCTGCTGATTTTCTTACTTTTAACAAGAACTGTCCATCAGAAAGTTAGGCTGTTGGCAGGTAGCCAGGGGACATTGGGATGCCTCTTAGATTCTTTTTTAATTCCTCTGAGAGTCTGCCGGTTGTTCATTCTAGCCACCACAGTTTACTACTATAGGCAGTGTGAAGGAATATGGTTTATTCACTCTGGATTCATTCACCGAAACTAAGTTTGGGCTCAGAACCAGGTGTTTCTGCCTCTAACAACAAATTTAACTGTAGTAATAATGATTAAAACAGGTATCTGAGTTTTCTCCCAAAGGCTAGAGAGCTAGTCCATCAAAGAGAATGCATGGATACAATTTTATGCTATTTGGGGAAATAGAGGTTCATATATGAAAGCAAAAAAATAAAACATAAAAATAAAAATCACCTTTTAAGATGAGCTTTCAGGTGTCTTGTTTGCCATCCACTTTATGGCCTCATGATTTTGCTCAGTAATATTAAAGGTGCACTTCAGTAATCTAAGACACTCCAGGAGCCCAATGAAGGGCAATTATAGATTTTTATAATTTAGTGCCTCGTGCCAAGAGTCATCCTACATCTGATTAAAGATGGTTCTTAAAGAAGTGAGATGCATTTTATGCTTAATATGTTTTTTAAATTTATTTATTTATTTATTTAGAGAGTACACTTGTGCATGCAAATGGTGGAAGAGGGGCAGGGGGAGAGGAAAAGAGAGAATCCTAACCAGGCTCCACACTCAGCCCCAGGCAGGCTTGATCTCACAGCCCTGAGATAATGACCTGCACTGAAAGCAAGAGTCAGACGCTTAACCAACTGAGCCACCCAGACACCCCTAAAAAAATTTAAAATTGGTGTTTTAAAGTTGCTCAATTCTTAAGACTGAAAATTTTGTATCCTTTTTTCTTTTTATTTACGTTACTGTTTTCATCAATTTTTACATATCTATAACTCCTTTTTCCTACCACTGTTTTCTTAAAAATAAAATGGCATAAAGGAAAATCAGTAAATATGGAGTCAAAACACTTGGTTCTAGACCCAGCTCTTTGGTGATCACCTTGGCCACAGCATGGCTGACCTTGACAGGAGATCTCTAGGAATGCTGCTTGAGAGAGGCATCAGAGCAGGAGTCTGGCTGGGAAGGGGGGATGGAAAATTGACCAGCACAATACCTTATGGTGGAGTTATGCTGGAGATTGGAGCAAGTGCTAAAGCCCTCCTCATTTCCCTTCGCCCACCACCAACCCTCTGCATCTTCATTTCCTCATTTGTAAATTGCAGAGACTGGTTGAAATATAAGTATTTTAAAATTCTAATTCTACCTTGGGCTGTCTATTATTTCCTAACTTTCATCGCATTTCCACCACTTACATACTTCTGATTCCAACTTTTACACTTGCCCCTGGCAAAGGCACTATCAGGCTTTCCCTGACACATATAACCTGTACTATGTCATTGCTGTGCCAAAGTCAGATGTTCCTCAAAGCTTTTTTTATCTCATGAGATTAGTCTAGGCCAATTATACATATTTTATTTTTCATAAGGTTTGAGGAGTTCCAGAGAAGCTTGTCACATAAATACATTGTGCAGTGGCCCTGACATATGACGTTTGCCTGATTTTCAGGGGAAAAAGCACATTGAAACTCATAGATCACTAAGTAACAAAAATGACCATTGCATTAGCCTTTTTTTATGGACTGTTCCCAGGTGGTTTTACATATATTATCACACATACACATATTAAATGTTTCTGTTACGAGTATTCCTATTTGGTAGATACTACTTCCATTTTTACAGGCAACAAGTCAGAGGCTTAGATGGGTGGCATACCTCACCTCAGGTGAATGGAGTCATCCTGATTTAAGCCCAAATCTCTTTGACTCCAAGAGCCATCTCTTCCAACCACAGGATTCCACTGCCCTGTAGGCTCTACCACTTTTTTCATGAATGTAACCGGCTCTGCTTACTTTTCTCCTAGCTAGATCAAAACTCCAAATACACACAATATTAACCATCTACTCATATACTTGATGACTAGCCTATCAGAGAGTGTACCATTTTTAAGATCAGTTCTTCACTCCAAAGTCAAATAAAATGTGTCCAAAAAATCAAGGAGACAGGGTCCAAGTTCCCACTCCAACCTTGTGCGGTGACAAAGAGCTCATGGCCCAGGGGCAGTGTTGATTTTAGCAGTGCTCACAGAGACCTTAAAAGGGAAGGCAATTTTATTATTAGATAGCTGATACAGAAAAATAGGCTATAATCTGCATTCTTCCTAAAAGTGATTTAAGGTGACTTCAAATAAAAATGAACAGATATAATAAATTGCAAAAGAGAAATGATGAAACACAAAGCTAACTTTTAAAATAAATATAAGATAGGTTCCATATATCAGAAGAGAAATGGGAACAAGAAGAGAAAACTTGTGAGAGAAAAGATTTAGAAAGAAATTGCTGTAAGAGAGAGTAAAGCTTCATCCAAACATGTCTAGAAGCCCAGCTGGACACAAAAACCTGATGGGCTACATACAGCACAGCACTTCTCAAACTTGACCGTGCATGTGAATCAACTGGAGATCTTGTTCAAATGCAGAATCTGATCCAGTAGGACCAAGGTGGGACCAGACATGTTTAATAAGTTCCTGGGTGATGCAGACTGTAAATAGAAAAAGAGCTACATTCATAGTCCAATAACCAAAAACCCAACCTAACAAAACAAAAACAGAACTTTATTTTTTATCTGAATATTATGGGTTGAATTGTGTTATTCCCCATTCTCCACCACATTCATATGTTGAAGTCCTAACCCCCAGGTACCTCAGAATATGACCATATTTGAAAATAGGATCATTGCAGATGTAATTAGTTTAGGTCGTAGTGGGCCCTAGTCCAATTTGACTGTGTCCTTATAAGAAGGGGAAATTTAGACACAAAAACAGAGCAAACTCCATATGAAGATGAAGGCAAAGATGGAAGTGATGCCTCTACAAACCAAGAAATACCTAAAATAGTTGGCAAAACACCATAGGCTAAGAAAGTATGGACCAAATTCTTCAGAAGGAACCAACTTTGCTGACATTTTCTTGATTTTTAATTTTTTTTTTTTTTTTTTTTTTTTTTTTTTTTTTTTTTTTTTTTTTTTAAAGATTTTATTTATTTATTTGAGACAGAGAGAATGAGAGAGAGAGCACATGAGAAGGGGGAGGGTCAGAGGGAGAAGCAGGCTCCCTGCCGAGCAGGGAGCCCGATGCGGGACTCGATCCAGGGACTCCAGGATCATGACCTGAGCCGAAGGCAGTCGCTTAACCAACTGAGCCACCCAGGCGCCCAGTGATTTTTAATTTTTTAAAATTTTTATTTCAGTATAGTTCACACAAAATGTTGCATTAGTTTCAGATGTACAGCATGGTGCTTCTGTAAGTTTTTCTGTTAGGCTATGCTCACAAGTATAGATACTGTCTGTCACCATACAATGCAATTACAGTATCCACCCTTAAAATACCATTGACTATATTCCCCATGCTGTGCCTTTTCTTCCTATGAGCTATTCATTCCATAACTGGAAGCCTGTATCTCCTATTCCCTCTACACCCATTTTACCCAACCACCCCCAACTCTTCCCCTCAGGGAACCATGATTTTGTTGTCTGTATTTATGGGTCTGATTCTGCTTTTTGTTCACAAAAATCCTAGAAGAGAGCACAAACGGTAATTTCTCTGACATTGGCCATAGCAACATTATTCTGGATGTGTCTCCCAAAGCAAGTGACATCTTGATCTTGATCTTAGACTTGTAGCATCCACAACTATGTGACAATAAGTTTCCATTGTTTAATCCACCCAGTTTGTGGTATTTGTTACAGAAGCCCTAGCAAACTAATATAGAAGGAAAATATGTCTCTATAGAAGGAATATTGCACCACATGTCATCCTGGACTGTGATTTAATGAGAACATCCTGAAGTGTCCCTTATCCCTGAATATTTGTCCCCTCCTCCTCAAACATAGCTTTCTTTTACAATCATTAGCGTGTGTTTGCCTTTGTGAGCTAGTTTCTGGGATATCCAGTCATCTGGGCAACAAGAAAGATCAATGAATGGTATTCTGTTCTTTCCCACATGAATAGACTACTGTTGTGGTTTTCTGGGCCCCAAGAGGAAAAGGAGGCTGAAAAAAAAAATAACTTGTCTCCCCACAGTTACTTCCCTCAGTGATTTCAAACTGATAAGAGCTCACCAATTTTGTTTTTTTCAAGGTATGTATATGAATATCTGTTTAACAAAGCCTAAGAGCTTTGTTTTATTCCCTACCTTATTTTCCCCTCCTATGATCAGAGAAGCAGACTGGAGAGTTCATGCTTCTGCAGTTGCCACTGCCATTTTCATACTCCTGTAGTTTCTTTGTCACTTCTATCCAGTTACTTAGTAACTGCATGTCTGGCTACCACCCATGGAGCTGAAGCCCTGTCCATCATCTCACCTACTGTATAGCGAGTGTATATTACTGTCATATATACCTAGTGTGTATTACTGTACCATATACCTAGGGCGTATTACCACAACCCATAGCTGGTGCATATTACTGTACCATATAGCTAGTGCGTATTACCACAACCTATAGCTAGTGCAAATTACTGTAGCCTATACCTAGTGCATATTACTATAACACATAGCTAGTGCATATTACTATACCATATAGCTAGTGCGTATTACTGTACCATATAGCTAGTGCGTATTACCACAACCCATAGCTAGTGCATATTACTGTAGCCTATAGTTAGTGCATATTACTGT